>NC_000081.6:22802278-23102278 GCF_000001635.26 Mus musculus | reverse complement strand
AATTTCATTAATCTCATAGTTTGGTTTTCATTGTATAATTATTGTAGACTAAGTAGTTTCAAAATGAATAAATAGAAATATAAAGACAAAGTCAGTGATTATAAAATAATTGGATTTTTATGTCTATTCCAGCAGTTAATAATCCAAAGTAATTTTCTATCCCCTCCAAAAAAAAATCTGGTTTATATTTTACAACAGCTAAAGACAAGATCCGTGCAAATATATTTGTCAAATCATGCTATTAGATTTATAATAGGTGTATGTAATAACTCACAGTTTATATACATATATACACATACAAACACATATATGATTTACACTGACAACAAAGAGTTATGCTGGTAGCAATAATGAACTCATGTCAAAGCTGTCCATGCTTACACGGTGTTATCAGTAAGAACTCAGTTTATTTTTCACTGATGCAACATCTTCTACCAAACCATTATGGGATGTAACTCCTTGGTAGAGAGGTTACCTAGGATTCCTTGGGTTTAGTCCTCATCACCAGAAAAGTCAAAACAAAAAAGCAAGCACTACTAATAATTGTCTATCAGAGGAAGCTGTGGCAACCTCTGTGTGACTGATGTGACAGCATCCTTTAAGCAAAGATGCATTTGTCCTTAGTAGAAAAACAGTAAATGCCATCTTAGCAAGTAAGTGCATGGGAAAGCTTTGATGTCCTATAGCAGACTGCTTTCCTTTAAGGGTTATATAAAAGTGGTATTTTGTCTGAGTCTGCCTTTGATTTCCTATGCCTTTTACAGACTCCTCTGGCCATTTTCTTTTTGCAAGATCCCATGTCTTGAGATGGTTTTCTGGGTCATTTCTCAGTTATATTTTCTTCAGGTCTTTCCCTCATCAGTATTTTCAGTTCATACTCCTGCTTGTGGATCTGACATCTCAGATTTTCTATCAGTATCCTGTACCCTTGATCAAACCAAGTTGCATTCTTTTCTTTTCAGCTACTAGTAACTGGCATTTTTGGATGCTCAAGTGTCTTAAAATTCTGTGTTGATATCATTCCCTTTAATTTCCACAAACATTCCCTTTAATTCCTCCAATTTTTGTTCCTGAATATCTCAAATGGTAAACCTCTTTGTTGGAATCAGGGCCTCTCCTCTGAAACCTGTGAATTCACATAGGTGGAACCTGAAGACCTGTTGCCAAGGCAACAGCCACCATATTCCCAGAATCCACTTGGCTCACTTTCCACCTTTACCTGTGTTACATCATCACCAATGTTATAACCCAACACATATGGCAACACATATGTTTACCACTTCACAATGCAGACTCAGTCTTCCTATAGGTACAATATTCTTCACAAACTTCCTTGATCAGATTTTTAAAACAAATACTCCCAAAGAGAAAAATACTGTTTTAAAACAGATTGAACTAATAATAGTTTTTACATTGTTGTGTTATGTATTCACTTGTAGACCAGTTCAAAAGTGAAGCTGGGAGGAAGAGGAGGGAGGGAGGCAGGGAGGAAGGGAGGGACGGAGGGAGGGGAGGAAGGGAGGGAAGGGAGGGAGAGAAAGAGACAGCTACAGAGAGACAGAGAGACAGAGAAAGACACACACAAACATACACACACAGAGAAAGAGAGAGACAGGGAGACAGAGAGATCAACAGCAGCAGCCCCTCAGTCCAGTTTCTGATCGTACATACAGTGTTACATGCTGCTTCAAGGTGCCTCCACTCCCCTGACCAGATAGAATATATCTTGAGCTGTGAGCTGGAGCTAACCTCCTCTCCCTTTCGTTGCTTTTGTCAGGAGAGGACACAAAGAGTCAAGATGGTTGTCCATAATTTTCAGTGACGTGGTCCAAGTTCTTAAATGAATTTTACATTGACTTGGGGGCATGTTTGGTAGTTGCAGCAAGCATCATTAGTTTGTGTAGGGCCAGTTGCAGGGCCTTTATCATTAAGATTGCAATTTAACCTACATAATAAATTTAATTATTGGATAACATTTTTGAGAGAGCAGCAGCAGCATTTATTTTTTGATATTATAATTACATTCGTTCACCTTTCAATTTCTCCCTTCCTCCATAGTAGGCCTCCCTAAAATTTCCTTTGCTCTCTTTAAAAATCATGACTTCTTTTTCTGAGTGATTTTTTGTTGGATGTGCCTATGTATATACAAATATATCCTGAAGCATACCATACGTAATGTATATAATGTGCGTGTGCATATGCGTTCAGAGCTGGATAACTGGTTTTGAATGACCAATTGGTGTGTTCCTCCTGGGAAGACTATTTCTTCTGCTTTCAGCACTCTTAATTTCATGAAGTTCCTTGTGTACGGGTAAGGCTTGTTTGTCTCAGTCCTCTTCTGAAAGTTCATTGTTCTTACCCTCCTTCAGTTTGTGATTAGGCAGTGAAGTTAATAATAATTTACGGGTCTAGCGTCTAATAGATTTCAGCAGATATGACAAGAAAACCGTTTCCGATAGACAAGCCCCCCAATATCTTGTTTTATTCACAAATCAATCTTGATGATTCTAATATTGCATGCTTTGTTTTTCATGAACTGTGGTGGTTTGAAATAAAAAATGGGCACCCATAGACTGATATTTGAAAACTTTGGGAGTATCCTTAGGAGAAGTGACTTTGTTAGAGTAGGTGTGGCCTTGTTGAAGAAAGTAGGTCACTTTGTGGGCCTTGAAGTTTCATAACCTCAAACCAGACCCAGTGGCTCTTCCTGCCCTCCTTCTGTGTGCAATCTGGATGTAGATCTCTCAGCGACTCTACAGCAACATGTTTGTCTGTATGCCTTGGTGGTCCATGCCATGAAGATGTTGCACTAAACTTCTTAACTTGTGCCTGCACCACTTAAATGCTTTCCTTTATAAGAGTTGCCATGCTCATGGTGACTCTTCACAGCAATAGAAAACTTGCCTCAGACAGAAACTTTTTATTACAATTATAAATTAAAGATCAGTGAACTCAACACTTGTTGAAACCATCATCAGACTATTAAAAAAAAGTGAATAATTCTACCAAATATTTGACTAATACAGTGATGTGTACAAAAAAATATCCAAAAGAAAATTCCCCTTAATTTTATTCATTCCTTGGCAGAAGCAAAATTAGGATTAGACAAATGAAGGAGAGAAGAAATGGAGCTATGTCATTTCAATCTGTCATAGAGTCTAGATGGTAGCCAATAATTAGGCACTTAAAGGGGATCAAAGATTTAGAGAAAGAGTAAGTGGTACCAAAGTATTAGAAGAAATAGCTGAAGTTTTAAGGACAGTATGCAGAGAAAAAGACTTGGTAAAAACAATGGATTTTTCTGATTCATTCAGAGTAGGGGAAAGGACATATTTAGACCCCACTTTACTATGGTGTGTACGTTTCTACACTAGAAACATGGACTTCAGCAAAAAGAAAGACAGAACAAAGGAAACAAAGTTGGTGTCTTATTAAACATCTAAATATTCTACCTATCATTTTAGCATGGGTTAGAGGAGACCTATTTTCCTAGAGTGGTCCTTAGCCATAGTGATTGTACAAGCCTAGGGAAACCATCTCCACCTGGGCTGCGAAGTCCATTCTCTTTACAGCGAGTTTCTTCAACACAAATAACTGCATATTTTAAAATAAGCTCTCTTTGAGACAATTTTTTCTCTATGAAGTCTGAAGCAGGACTGTTGTTTCTTTGCAGGACTCTAAGAATTGGTTATAGATTAAAAATTTTTGTTACATATTAATTATATTCCATGTCAGTATACAGTTTAATATTATCCATATTTTATTCTGTATCTTTCTACATTATATTTCTTCTAGTTTTTCCTATCATCTTGATTTTTACATTATATTAATAATTATTAATAATTTATATTAAATTATTTTAAAGTGGTCATACTAAAGAGTAATATCACTTTTAGGAATCCTGAAGCCTCACTTTCTTGAGAGATTACATTTATAAATCAGGCATTACTTTAAGAATAAAGCTACCTGATTGCTCATTCCACTGTCCTCATATAATAGCCTTGAGATTTTGGTGAATATTGCTTCCTTTGCTCATGGTTGAACTTCATCTGTATGAATGCAGCATATGCTATCTATTCGCTTAAAACCTCCTAGAGCACAAGAGGTAATGGATGGATGTACATTCACATTAATACACATCATTTCCAGGCGTGGCATTATAGCAGGTCTTTAAAAGGACGAATATTGCATTATTTATTGTCATAGTTCTAAGTACCTGAGGCAGTGTTTTACCAGTTAATATGCTGGAAATATGTGCAGAATTGAATTTTGCCACATAATGTAGTCAAAAATTCCATTTATATTACCCATGATATGATTCTACTCTATTATTTAGCTCTTTGAGGCAATTCAACTGTTTTAAATTAAGCCTCTACAATGGGTTCATTCTAATAAATACCTTCTGGACAAGTCTCATTAATTTTCTAGATCGTGGAAATGGAGAATTGAAATGTGGAGAAAAGGTCCAAAAGGTAGCCTGTCTTCATGAGCACATGATTCTAAGGGAACGTGAACACTGTTAGAATACTGTAAAATGTGGGTGGTTTAATGTTCTTCCAGCATTTCTCAAGGCAATTCCACTTTACATGCCGGTGAAAAATTATATATGTGTTAAGGCAGAGATGTCCTCTGTCAAGATAGGTCTGCATCAGCCTTAGCATTTGACTTTAAATTATGAAAATTAATTAACTCCCAATGTGACAGCAATTGTGCTGCTGGATGCTAAAATGTCCCACCATAGCATGAATGCATTTTTGAAAAGAATGGTTGCTGAATAGATTTTATTGAACTTTTTCATTTTCATTAATTTCTTTTCATTACTCTACCCTTTCACATAGAATTTAGGGAAATTCAGAAATATATATCATGTCATGATAATTTCTCTGAAAATTATTGAGTATACTTTGTTACGACATTGTGACTTCTCTCTCTCTCTCTCTCTCTCTCTCTCACACACACACACACACACATTATGGCTTCTGGTTTGAGATATGAAGGATTAGTGCATGAGAGCCTGTGTGTGTGTCTCTTTGTCTATATGTTTTTCCAGTGCTTTTCCTTTGGCCTTTTGGCTTATTTGACTTGTTTCTACTTATTTTATTTTATCGTATTTTATTATTATTCTTTAGGTACCTTTTTGTTCTCTAATGAGAGACAGAAACTGTGTAGTTTTGGGTAGGAGGGAAGGTGCAGAAGAAACTGGGAAAGATTGCAGGAAAAGAAACCATAATCAGAACATATAGTATGAAAATAAATCTATTTTCAACAATGGGGTACGGGCGAAGAAGAAGACTTGCTTTTATTCCCAATGAGACTCAGTTGGAGAGAACTAATCTTTCATCTCGGAATGGTTATCAGTTGGAAATAACGTGCAGGTTAGGGATAGGGATTTGTGTCCACTTCTACATTTAGTGCTGGGACTCTTGTCAGGCACAGACCCATGGGGGTGCTATACACACTGCGACATCATCTGTTAGTTTGTACATACACTAATCCTGCTGTGTTTACAGAGGCTTGTTTCCATGGTGTGATGTCTTTGATTGCCCCTGCCTCCTCTTCTACAGGCATCCCGGATCACTAATAGGAGGGATTTGATAGAAATGACTGTCCAAGTGCCCTAGCTGTCTGCATTTTTGAATCATTTTATTGCTAGGTTCTATTAACAGTAAAGCAGTATTTGCTTTTCTACTAATTTCCTGGCTTATGTCCTCTCACACTCTGGGCAGAGCAGTGTTGGGGATGAATTGCAACTTGGTGAGTGGGATTTAAGTACAATAAGATATTGGTTAGTTCTTTCCACAAACATTGCATGACCATTACACTAACAAACCATGTAGGCAGGACATTACTGTGGATTGAAGACTTTGTAACTGGTTTGGTGTTTACCTTTGCCATTGATAGCATTCAGAGTATCTTGCAGTACCACAAACACTACCAACAGTGGTAAAAGCTCTAGTTTTGTAATCAAGTTTAAACATAAACTCTGCTGTTACTAATACAACTGTCTCTAAAATCAGGAATTTGTACTTTGAAATAATACAGATTACACAAGAAAAGCCACTTCCTTTGTTCATCTGCATAGTTAAGGAACAGAAAAACATAATAAACATCTACATGCCTAAGACACACAAAGTTTCACACACATACTCAACTGAAAAAAAAAAACGCAGAAGATATTAATATAAAGTTAACATTAGTTCAATCAATGGAGAAAAATAAATCATTTCACAAATATTGTTATGACAGTTGGTTAATCTCATAGAAAATATAAAATTTGATTATTTCTTGAAGAGTGATTAAAAAATTACTTCCAGGGAGACCAAACATAAACAGATACAAAACTGCACATAAAAAAGGAAAAATGTGACAGCTATCCATTGGACTGAGCACAGGGTGCCCAATGAAGGAGCTAAAGAAAGGACCCAAGTAGCTGAAGGGGTTTGTAGTCCCATAGGAGGAACAATATATGAAACAATCAGAAACCCCAGAGCTCACAGGGACTAAATCACCAACCAAAGAGTACATATGGAGGGACCCAAGGCTCCAGCTGCATATGTAGCAGAGGATGACCTTGTCAGACATCAATGAGAGTAGAGGCCCTTGGTCTTGTGAAGGCTCGATGGCCCTGTGTAGGGGAATCCCAGGACAGGGAAGTGGGAATGGGTGGGTTGGTGAGCAGGGCAGGAAAGGTGGAGGGGGGGGTTCAGAGGGGAAAAGGCGAAAGGGATTAAATTTGAAATGTAAATAAAGAAAATATCTAATAAAGAAAAGGAGAAATGATTTGTGGTATGTAGTCAGAAAGAGCATTATAATTATTAACTGAAAGTGACAAGTGAAAAATTCAACTATGTCACTTCCAAAACCTCTACATCAAAACAACATTGAATATAAATAAATTTAATTAGTTTTCAAATAGTAAACTTCTAAAATCAAAGAAGAAGAGTCAATAAAATAATTTTTCAGATACATATTTCAGCCAAGAAAAATTTGTAAAGATGTTATTAGACCACACATAGTTAGAAAAAAAAGAAATTTACTTATCTGATAGGCAATAACTTCTTTTAAGATATATTTATAATAATGTTCAAAGAGAAAATTTCTTTTCATTTAACTCTTATATGGTAAGTATCAATAAACATGATGACAATGATCAATATTTTGTATTTATATTCTTAACTTTTAAATAGATGAATGGATTTTAAATATTAGATGCTTCTCAAGGCTGTAGTGAGGTCTGTGATATTTCCTTGGGGCTTAGGGAGAAAATAACCTCCAGGTCAGGTTATTTTTCTGCTTAATTTGGGTGAATTAGCTGTTTTAGAATAATTTTTATTTCAGTAACCTGTCAGATCTGATTACTGCAAAGATATATTTTTCCACTTAATGCAATTAATCCTTCCCATCCAGCATAAAATAAACTTCCAGTAGGAAAAATTTAATAATGGAGTATAGACATGAATGCATTTCTTGCTCAGAGTCTGTTTCACATAGATGCTGAGATACCTAGGTCAGCTGCAGCTTGCTCATGTTTCTTTATATCAATTTGTGATATGGTTATAAGAACTTGAAATTATTGCAAAACGGGAGTCCTCACAAAATGATTAAGATGTTCACAAATGGTAAATTTAGAAATATGATTTTTTTTAAGGGAAAGGATTTTGTAGACATCAGGGGAGATCAACCCTGTCATATAAGCATCAGATGCCGTCAAGCAACTTAACAGTCGATCTGTGAGCCTGCTAGGTCTGTTTTTGACATGAGAATTCACTCCAACTTCCAAGCACCTCTCTTTGTTGCTAACAAGATCCTTGTTGGCTGTGACAGAGGCATTTCAATCACTGAGCTGTTGGGTATTTTGCTGATTTTTTTTCAAATTTCTTTTACCTGAGAATTGTGATCTCACATTTAGAAATTTGTTTGAACTTGTGTTTTATCATGTTAGCCTTTGAGACATTTATTTTGCATTATTCTCTGGGTAAATATATGAAAATTGTTAGTTATAAAATAATTTAATAAAGGGTCACACACTTTGTAGTAGCATTCCTGAGGTGCTGCTGAATGCTGAACACATCTTTGAACAAAATATATGCCAGAGATGACAGATAGATAGATAGATAGATAGATAGATAGATAGATAGATAGATAGACAGACAGATAGATAGATAGACAGATTTTTACATGTTATATTTTTTCTTCTTTTACAAATATTTTTGTTGGCCTGTCAGATGTCTTAATTGGATCCAGAAAAACGCAATGTCCTCAGTTCATTCCTCAAGATCCGCACTGAAATCAAGGAACAACGGATTCCCACATTTTCATCTCCCTCGATATTCACATCTGCTCTCCAGAGCACACTTATAGCAAGACAACTAAAAAACAAAAGGTTCACTTCCCATGGTTTCTTATTATCTCCGGCTTACAACGGGCCATTCTTGTGGGGAAATTGAATCCAATAGAAACAATTCTAGCATGCAAGACTAAAATTCATAAGTCTATGCAAATATTTCTCTAGTTGATTTCATCCAGAAAGCCAAGAAGTTGCTTTCGAGAGGCCAAACCTACTCTATTTTTGGGACTGACCTCCATCTTTAAAAAAAAAAAAAATCCTGAGAATTTGACCCACAGCTGAACCCAAGCTATACCCCAAGTTCCAGGAAGGACCCCACAGCTTGTCCTCGGCCAGAGTTACTTTCTAGGAACAGTTAATCAAAGCTTAGTCTAATTCATATGTACCTTCAGACCCTGTGTGATTGTATAAGGTCGTGCTTCCTAGCACCCAGTTATCAGTTTATGATAGACATTCAGTTAGATGCTTGCTAGGCTAGACACAACACTCCACCATTCGCTCCTATTATCCTATACAACGTTGTCCCTATGAGAGTTCAGGGATGCTGCCTCAAACGGACCTGTGGGTCGGCCGGTGAGTCACCCCAAACTCAAGTGTATAATAAAGAGATCCTAAGGTGATTGCATTGGAAACAACTCCTTGGTGGTCTTTTGGGGTTCACAAACACTTCCTGAAACAGCAATTTATTTCTGGTCTCTGAGCTCTGAGAAACCATGGAAATCTAGGGACTACCATGGTAAATGGAGACCCGAATAACAGTTGAAGGTCACCCAAACATCTAATGGAAAAGTGCAGTGAACCGGCCTTCATATTACTTCAATTTCAACCTCAAAATCATGTGAGTGACAAAACGCCAAGACAGGTTTAGTGGCCAGTCAGTATTTTTAGTCCTTGCCTTCCCGGTAGGGTTCTGGACAACACAGAAGAAATTATTCTTTCTGTATGCTGGAAGATTTTTGAGAGACAATTAACATCCAAAAGGGGCGATTGTCTCTAAACAATTCCTTCTACATTAGGTGAGTCCATTTCCTGTCCTTAGCATTTCCCTTCCCTCATACATGTGAAAGAAATACAAAGACAAATGTAATTCTCAAACATCGAACTTTCTGAACCATTATGAATCTATTCTCATGGAGAAGTTACAGAATAGGCAGAAAGACATTGTTCCCTCTGTGACTTATCCCTGTGTGACAACTCAAGCCAGAGAACTGAACTGGATAATATAAAAACTGACAGCGCAGTTATTTATAAAACCTAAATATCAAGCTCAAAGGTCTTTAAAACATCTGCAGCCATACTTAAAGGCATTTCTATTATATCACCATGTAATCTTCTAAAAAGGAGAGCATTTGAAGGCTCGTAGTTAAGCTGTAGCTTCTGACAGCTGCCTAAAGCTGGTGTTCACCTCTGGTTAAAAAAAAAAATAAAGCTTCAGATCAAGTACCATGCTATCCTCCAGTGCAAAAAAGTATTTACAGGAATGCTACTGTTAGCCAGAGATACAAGGAAAGGGTACTTTGCATAAAAATTATTATGTACATAATCTTTCTTTGTGCTCCCACTGCTGGAATACATTTCATGTGATGTAACATAACTTCCCTACAATTAAAAACACCAAAAATACAAAGAAGTTCAATCAGGAATTCATAACAATGATTGATAGCGATGTATCTGTATGTATATATGTTTATGTTTATTTATATATATACCTATATATATAATATTCATTTATGCAGTTGAAACATTATATAATATAGAAAGTTTAAGAAGTGTGTTACTTTTCAAACCAATGGAAATTCTATCCTCTGTCTGCTTCAGAAAACATTATTTTCCAACATTTAGATTTTTCCAATTCTATATATTTGCATACACATACATATATGAATATCTCCATTATGTTATTTTCATGTCTCTCTTTGTAAAACTTGAACAGCCTAAATTTATAACAAACAGCTCTGTAAAAGTCATTGTCTATATGTCTAAAACCACTCCTCATCAAAGGTGTTACTACCTGTGACTGCAGTGGCCTAAGAGACCAAACATCAAAGGTGTGATGTACATTCATGTTCAATGGAGGCAAGATTGTCATAAGGAGAAAAGGGCTTTCCAACTGACTTGTGATTAGATTTGATATATGCTTTACATGGGGGAATGGTTGCCAGGAACTAGAAATCTAGAAACATTTTGTGGCAAGTTACTTTATGGATACTAGGTGTATGCTTGTTGGAGGATTAAATACTGTTCATTAGCAAAATTGTAATTTCATTAAAGTATCAATCATCTATCTATCTATCTATCTATCTATCTATCTATCTATCATCTATCTATCTACAGATATATCTATATATCTATATCTATGTATAGATATGTATATGTAAAGAGCACTCTTCTCCTTAATCCGTGAAGTAGCTTTTTTTCTTTTCTTTTTTTTTTTAATATTAGGTATTTTCCTCGTTTACATTTTCAATGCTATCCCAAAAGTCCCCCATACCCACCCCCCCAACCCCCTACCCACCCACTCCCCCTTTTTGGCCCTGGGGTTCCCCTGTACTGGGGCATATAAAGTTTGCAAGTCCAATGGGCCTCTCTTTGCATTGATGGCTGACTAGGCCATCTTTTGATACATATGCATCTAGAGACAAGAGCTCCGGGGTACTGGTTAGTTCATATTGTTGTTCCACCTATAGGGTTGCAGTTTCCTTTAGCTCCTTGGGTAATTTCTCTAGCTCCTCCATTGGGGACCGTGTGACCCATCCAATAGCTGACTGTGATCATCCACTTCTGTGTTTGCTAGGCCCCGGCATAGTCTCACAAGAGACAGCTATATCTGGGTCCTTTCAGCAAAATCTTGCTAGTGTATGCAATGGTGTCAGGGTTTGGAAGCTGATTATGGGATGGATCTCTGCATATGGCAATCACTGAAGTAGCTTTCATGAGACTGGTACTAAATGCAGAGATTCATGGCTGCAAACTAGCCGAAAGTGGACAAATGAATACTCCACTCTAATGAAATAATTTCTACCTCCCTCTCTAAATCACAGTTAACATTTTAGAAGAGGGATAAAGGAAACTTAAAAGCCAGAAAATAAGTAAAAGAGCTGTGAAATAATGTATTATGGGCAACTGCTATCTGAATTATACGTTCTCAGTCAACATAGATAAGTGCACTGGGACTCTTTATGATGGGTCCATTCACACTCAGTTGTGGATACACTATGACTCATGGAACCCTTCCAACTGATGCTGAACTATTTGATAAAAAAACAGATTCAGAGGTTAGAGAAAACGATTGTCGTTATCCAGCAATTATATGTTTATTATTTCTAGAAAAAAAATACTTTCATTATAAAAAAACTTCTCAGTAAGTCATACTTAAAACAAAACAAATCGGTAAAATCTAGTCTGATTAATTTTAATTTTGTGTTATTTATAAAACTGAAAAGTGAGAACAAAGTAAAAATGGATTTTTATCTGACTGTTTTCATCAACTTATTACTAATGTGATACCATTGGAGACTTTACATGCATGTGCAATATATATTTAGGGTGTATTTTTATATTATGTAATCAAAGCTAATTCTTGAGTAATTAACATGTGGTCAAAGAGAAGAAAAATTTATCCTTCTTCTGAGCTAATCAAACTTCTCACAGGTTTTACATAAACAGTAGCATAAGATAGAGTTACCTCCTAGATGCAAGGGATCATGTTAATCATGGCACATCAGGTGGTATTAGTTTCTTAAATATTTGTGTGAGATGTGATCTGTGTAGCCCTGGCTGTCCTGGAACTCACTTTGTAGACTAGGCTGGCCTCGAACTCAGAAATCCACCTGCCTCTGCCTCCCTAGTGCTGGGATTAAAGGTGTGTGCCACCATGCCCAGCTGCTATGCACTCCGGTCGAGTTGGCTTGACAGGCCGGGAGGCCTGCAAGCCACTCACGAGGCAGAGAGTTTGATGGAAACTCACCTCCTGGAGTTTGGCGTTCTCATCAACCACATACTCATACCCTATTCCCACGTTAGTCTGGTGTATGGATCCACGTGCTCTCTTTTAGTATTATCTTATTATAAGTGCCTTTTAAGATTGAATTCTGACATAGCTAAGCCTTCACCAGTGTTCCAACGTCCCAGAAACTCCTTGAGCAGACCATGGGTTTGGAATTCAGTAAGAATGTTGCCTATTCAGTGACATTCAGAATTGCCTCTGGTTTTGAATAAAAGCTAAGTCACTGCCCTACACAGGAATTTACCATCATCTAGGAAGAAGGAAATTTGAGACCTAAGGAGGAACCAGAATAGATACTTAGAACTATAGATAGCTGAGTTACATCCATACACACATACTTACAATGGCCTAGGGGGAAGGTGGACTATACCATAGACTAAAATAGGAACTATGACAAGGGCAAGAAGCCCTTGACCCTGGCTTCTAAGATTAAGTGGACCTTAGGTGGAGCTCTTTTTGATCCCAGTTGTTAACAATGAATTCTATCCCAGGTGGTTCCTGTCAGATCTTCTGTGTTTGTATTCCTCTGTTTTGTGTAAGAATCCAGTAACCTCTTTGTACCTTGCTGGTGTGTCACCCAACTTCCCTATTTTCTTCTGTATAAAAAGTTTGATGCTCGATTTGACAAATTACATTCAGATTCTACACAACCTCTCCTGTGTACATCTGTCTGTCATTTCATTCAATGCTTTGCCCACCTGCCCCAGAGATCCATTCCACGAAGACAAAGGGATCCGGAGGGTCTGCGGCACCCAGCCCTGCATGACATTTTATGATTGAGTTTTGAGTCTTATATTCACTTGAGACATGAGATTAATAACTCCAGCCAAAAGACTTTGGAATAGTGACTTCTCTTTACTACAGAGAACACCAACTCCAGAGTGTAAGTTATGAATTACTAAATTGTATTGACTCTATAATATGTTTATTCAGCCCAGGCACTGTTGCCCCATATTTGTAATCTCAGTTCCAGGAAGGCTGGGGTAGGAAGGTCCAAGTTGATAAGCAGCCTAAACTACATCATGTTTTATCTCAAGACAACAAAACTATCCAAATATAGAAAAGAACTCTTAGAAATTATAATGATTTGAAATATTTTCGAAATGCTACAGACACCTCATTCTGATATACACTATTACAACATATGTGAAAGAAAAACAATGGTGTATCTTATTTTAAGATAATTATAATTTCATTAATCTCACATGAAGTTAGATTGTTGGATTTTTGAAGACAGGAATTTGATTTTAAAGGAATATTTTGGGACTCTAAAGTTGGATCTATGGTTCAAAACAATGATTATTTTGGCAGAGGATATAGGTTCAATTCCCAGCATCCACTTTGTTGCCAACATCAGTCTGTAACTACAGTTCAAAGAGATCATACTTGCTCTTCTGACCTCTGTGCACAACAGGCATACATGTGGTACACATTCATACACATAAAATAAAACAAATATTCCTTAAAGAAAAGGGTAGTGTTATTTATTACTTTTTTCTGCTGTCATACTCAAATGCCTTCCAAGATCTATCTTGAGAGAAAAGGTTTATTTTGTCTTAATATGAAAAGGAATAGCATCAATTTTAGCAGGCAAAGTACTGGGGCAGAAAGGTGAGTCATCTGGGATCAGGCTTCAATCAGAAGCCCAGAGGACACTGAAGTGAGGTTAGACCTTTACATTTCAAAACCTGCTGCCACTGCTGCATTCCTCCTGAGTGGCTCTACCTTCTAAGGGTTTCACTCAATCTTTAAAAACCATGTAGCCCATTGTGGAGCAACAGTTCAGAAAGGAAAACAAAATATTCTGATTCTGCTAGCTATAAAAATTTGAGAAATAGGGTCTTCATTTATAACTACTTTACAGAATAGTGTAGATTGTGTATGTACATTTAGCTACTGAATTTCCTTGAAAATGTGAGTACTTTTCTGCTGTTGATGAGGGGGTACTATACCCTCTTATAACTCTGCTGAGTTCAGGTTTTTAAACCAAAAATTTGGCCAGTAAACACATGAGTAACTTTGGGTCTATTAAATCTGTTCCCTCTTGCTGTGCTTATTTTAGAGATACCTATTTATTTGCTCCATTTGTTCATTGATCATGCAGAGTTCCTAAAAACACAAACTGCCGGGCCTGTTCCTGGATGATTCATTGCTATGGAGAAGCTCCACCCATGACCAAGCAAAAACAAGTACTGCTTGCATTGTATCTCCTTGCTGCCAGGGGTATCTGTGCAATGAGATTAATCTCTATTCAACTGTACCCAAATATATAAAGCATCCATTTTTGAATTTAGAATCAATTAATTAAGCTAATTGCCAAGGTGTAATTTGCTCTTTCATTACAAAAAAATAAGTGAATATTCGAAAACCCTAAAAACTTTGCCTGACATAAAAAAGGGCATTACAGAAATCCTATACAAAATGTTATTAATGGTAACTACACCAGCCACCAAGCTCAGAATACATAGTGTAAAAAATTTGATGTATATAGCCAATGCATATAGCCAAGGTTACAACACTTCCGTATTCTGTTTAGAAAATTTAAAATACACTCATTTAGTATAGGTAAAAATCATTAAAGCTTTGTAAATTTGTAATGTGTTAAAGGTTTTTGTTTTTTTTTTTTTTTTTTGTTTCTTTTTTGACATGCTTAGGAAATGATCAATGGCTAAAGTTAACAAAGCAAAAAGAACCAAAGCATAAACTGGTGCATAAGAGCCTCGTATGGACTTGAAAGCAAACATTTCAGAGTTTTATTATGAATTTAACTCCTGCTCGCCCTACCTCAGCATTATGTAGCACTAAAATCATGCCATTGCTCTATCTTTCCAGATAATCATCATATAAGGGTATTTTAATAAAAGGTATATTTCCTATATGAATTCTGAAAAGTAAGTGGAAAGAAAATACATATTTGTAAGAGAGAATTGAGTATCCATGTAAAATTGCAAGAAAGCATCACCTTTATGTGGCACCAACATAAAGTAGATATGAGACATTATGAACATCATACCACTGAATCGTTTCTGATCATTTCTCATTTGTCTTCTGAATAACATTTGGTTTTCAACATGTACATTATCTCTCCACAAGCATGGATGAATTAGACTGCAAGGAACATGACTTTTCTAAATTATGTAGTGTTGGCATGTTTATTTACTGGAAGAATTTTTGTTCAATCTATAAATGAATTATTTGTGTATTTTTGTTCATTTTTATTGGTTATTTTATTTATTTACATTTCAAATGTTGTCCCCCTTACTGGTTTCCCCTCTGAAACCCTTTTCTCTCTGCTGCCTCTGTGAGGGTGCTTCTCCACCCACCTACTCCTGCCTCACCATCCTTAGCATTCCCCTGCACTGGGGGGCATCGAACTTCCACAGGACCAAGGGGCTCCCCTCCCATTGATGCCAGATAAGGTAATCCTCTGCTACATACGCAGCTGTAGACATGGGTCCCTCCATGTGTATTCTTTGTTGGTGGTTTATTCCCTGGGAACTCTATGGGGTCCAGTTATTTGCTATTGTTGTTCTAATTAGGTTGCAATCCCCTTCATTCCTTTCCCTAATTCTTCCATTGGGGTTGCCATCCTCAGTCCTATGGTTGGCTGCAAGCATCTGCAACTGTAGTGGTTAGGTTCTGGCAGAGCATCTCAGGAAACAGCTATGCCAGGCTCCTGCCAGTGTTCCTTGGCATCAGCAATAGTGTCTGAGTTTTAGTGTCTGCGGATGGGATGCATTCCTAGGCGGGGTGGTCTCTGGATGGCCTATACCTTCGGTATCTTTTCCACTCTTTGTTCCTGAATCTCCTTTTGAGAGGAACAATTCTGGGTTAATTTTTTTAAGGAGGGTGGGTGGCCCCATCCCTCAAATGGGGGCCATGCATATCCACTGGATATGGTCTCTACAGCTTCAATCTTCTCTTTGTTGGGTATTTCAGCTAAAGTCATCCCTGTTGGGTCCTGAGAACCTCTTGCTTCCATGGCATCTGGGACTGTCTAGCAGCTACCCCCATTTCCCTTAAACTCCTGAGAAACAAATAACCTAATTTAAAAATGGGGTACAGAGCTAAACAAAGAATTCTCAATTGAGGAATCTCCAGTATCTGAAAAGCACTTCTGGAAATGTTCAACATCCTTAGTCATCAGAGAAATTCAAGTCAAAAGAACCATGAGATTCTACCTCATACCAGTCGGAATTGCTAAGATCAAAAACTCAGAGACAGCAGCTGCTGGTGAGGATGTGGAGAAAGAGGAACACTCCTCCACTGCTGGTGGAACAACTAGTTGGTACAACCACTCTGGAAACCAGTCTGACGGTTTCTCAGAATATTGGAAGTATTTCTACCTCAGAAACCAGGTATTCCACTCCTGGGCATATACCCAAAAGATGCTCCAACATATAACAGGAACATATGTTCTAGTATTTTCATAGCAGCCTGATTTATAATAGCCAGAAGTTGGAAAAAACCCAGATGTCCCTCACCAGAAAATGGATACAGAAAATGTGGTACATTTACACAATGGAGTACTACTCAGCTTTTAAAAACAATGACTTCATGAAATTCTTAAGCAAATGGATGGAAAAAGAAAATATCATTCTAAGTGAGGTAGCCCAGTTACAAAAAAACCACACATGGTATGTACTCACTGATAAGTGGATATTAAACCAAAAGTCTAGAATACACACTCTACAACTGTGAAATCTGAGACCTACAACTAATTCTTTCTCAAGAAAAGAGCAAATCTATCTAAACTTAAAATAGTTCATTAATGTTTTGTGAGGTTTTATAATATAGACTTTTCTTTTCATTTATTTATTTATTTATTTATTTATTTATTTATTTATTTATTTATTTTGGTTGGTTTTTCGAGACAGGGTTTCTCTGTGTAGCCCTGGCTGTGCTGGAACTCACTTTGTAGACAAGGCTGGCCTCGAACTCAGAAATTCGCCTGCCTCTGCCTCCTGAGTGCTGGGATTAAAGGTGTGCACAACCATGCCTAGCAATATAGACTTTCCATTAACTCTCTTTCCAGGGTAGAAATAATCAGGTCATCTTACTCATAAAAATTTATGAAATCTACCAATGCTTATCGCAGTATCCCCATATTTACCTTTTGTTACAGGAAAACAAAATCATGAAGACTTTCAGTGACAAGACTGATGTGGACTACTTCTTGCTCATTCAAATGTGAGAAGAAGAAAGATAAGATAAACACATTTAGATGTGTAATGGAACTAGGGAGTAGAAAACAAGAGACACTGCCAGTATGCACTAAGAAGATTTAATATAAACCACGGTATACCCCACTGAATATCCTTCCAAAGATGATGTAATCATTTACATTATTTTCAAATAATTACATCACACCCAAAATTCATCTACAGCATACAAAATGCAGAAGTTTAAATATTGAGGATTTATGTAACTTATTGGTGGTCACATGTATGTGACACTGAAAACTGCATGGGTTCTAATACATATCAGGAAATATGATAGCAAATTTATCATCACATTTATTAGTACAAAACATTTCATACAAAACATAGAAACATGGGAAATAAAGAAAAGATTAGTATGCGGACACTGGATGGTTAAAAACAGATATAAAGAAATGCTAAAAAGAAATTATTTATTGGTATTTTTAAATAGCATTATTTAAGAACCAAAAGAGACAAATCTTTACCTTATAAACTGTGGGCAATGATAAAGAAGTCTTCTCTACCTTTTAAACAACAAAATTTGTGTTCCATCATGATTTAATTTAAATTAGAAACATTGATCAGATGGTTAACACCTGAGAGCCAACATAAATCTCTCATGGAAAAGAAAGAGGAGTAACACCGTAAATGGAAGGATTTCAGATCAGCTCAATCAAGAGGCATGAGATGCCAGATCGGAGCAGGTCACCTTGAAGGTTACAACATACCCTTGCTTACATTATGTAGATGTGATATTTCCAGAAGATCATGAGTATCACCTTTATTGGTACAAAATTCAATGGCCACAGCTGCTTTCATATTTAAACAATAGACATGCAATTTAAAAGTAATACAGGGCTGGGGAAGGAGATGGCTCAGTATAAACTGCTTCTTTGCTAACATGAGATGGAGACAAATGGGTTCTAGAGGCTGACTAGCTACCAGGGAATCAAAATTAGTGAGATTTTTGAATACAAGTTCACTGAGATTGTGTCTGTAAGGGTAGAAAATAATAGCAGAAGACATGTCAATTCGGCCTCCACATACAAAAGTAATGCTCTACTTATCCTGTATGCAACTAGACAAGTTGCGCCTGCATAGGCTCACCCGCGAGCGCGCGCGCACACACACACACACACACACACACACACACACACACACAGACACACACACACAGACACAGATACACAAACACACACAATTGATCATACTTAAAATTAGGGACTAGAGAAGTGACTCAATGGCTAAAAGATTTGCCATGAATAACAAGACCTGAATTTGAATTTTCCAAACTCATGTACAAACAGAACGTTCTAATAGTGCCTGTTTGGTATACATAATGTACAGCATGAGACTTTGTCTCATTGTTGTCTTCCCCAACCACACACAAAGAATGTCACACCTGCACCCCTCTCATACACAAATGACTATATACAAATATTCAGGAACATACACATAAACACAAATAACACACTGTTCTAGATCCATGGACTTATTGCTCCTGTGAATCTTAAGATGAAAAAACAAAAACAAAAACAAAAGATTAAGTCTCAGTTGTTCATCAGATCTTGGCAGGTATATTTTAGGGTTGTTTTGTTTTGTTTTGTTTTTTGTTTTGTTTTGGTTTGGGGTTTTTTTGTTTTTTGTTTTGTTTTGTTTTTGTTTGTTTGTTTGGTTTGGTTTTGGTTTTTGACTCTCTTACAATGTTGAACTTGCAGACAATTCTATGGTGAAATATCCTAATAAGGAGCAATGCCATCTCATGTCACATTTAGAATCTTAATAAATTATATCACAACATTGTCATGGCTGAAGATTACTCAGCAATATCATAGTACTTCTTATTTTTAATTAATTAACAAAATGATCGCTGTTGGTTCAAATTCCTCATTCTCCAATGATAATTTTATGTCTTCTCAATCTAATCTCAGTTTTAATTTCACCTGTCAAAATAATGTCAGCTTAGCTACACTTCTAACATATTACGGCTCATTTTCCTCTGTTTTACAGTTCTCAAACAGAGAAGTCATTTGTGATTCCAACAATGAAATCTCATTTTCTTGAATTACCATGAATTTTAAAATGTGGAATGAATATTTTTTCTCCTAACTAGGTTTTCTATTTAAACCCTAGATATCTGTGAAGCTCTTGCTACATTATTCTGATACTATTTTCTTAAGTAAAAATAGTGGTGCCCTTAATTTATGAGAATAACATCAGTTAAGTAGAAATCCTAAAATATGGTGGTGCTGTCAGCTACAACTTAGACTTACAAGTTGTCACTCTAATGTCTCCTTATTAGGAAATTCTTGAGAATTGATACAGTTTTCAACTATTGTGCATGCAGAAAACATCACAATATTACCATCTTTTAGCCCCAACATTATTACGGAGATTTTTTTCTAACTGGTTTTTCAATCTGTAAGGCTTTAACATTTCTTCATTTCATATTTACTGCTGCATCCCTTTACTTTGCATGTGTATCCCTGCTATCTGCGTACATCCTTATCTGCACTTTCTTGTTTATAGTTATAATTCATCTTCTCCCTTTCCTTCATTCATGATGTAGCTATGACATTTTCCTTATTTAAACAAAGTTGGCTCCAATTTCATGTGTCTGTCATCTTTATTCATGATATCCTTTGGGATATGAGGTGGTACATGAACATTATGTGAAAGAAGGGCTGGGGCATTCAGTTTTGAACCAGTGGTACTCCAAGTTCTGCACAGAGGGCCCTTAGTGTTTCCAAAAAGGATGAGTTGACTCTCAAAGGAAGGAAAGACATCTAGATCGTGACAGTCCAACACAATGAAAGAAAAGGTCATATTCCATTCATCATGTTGACTTCACCTTCCCTGTACTTCAGATTCTTAGACCCAACCAACATTCTTGGTTCTTACACATTCATAGAGCAAACTTTACTTTCTAACAGGTGTGTAAAGACTCCTGCACTAAAAATGAAGGCAGGAATATAAGTAAAGTGTGCAAAGGGAAGCTTTTATAGATAAGTGAAGATGTGTTTTAGCACTGGGAGAGGGAGAAATTCATAAGAATGAGATAAAATGTGACTTTAATGTGAGCACACAGAGAGATGTGGCAGCAAAACTTTCCTAACACTCTGTGATTGCGTATGTGATTGATTCCATTTATTTATTGGTGTATTATTTGTGAAAATGCTTACATTAGGATTTCAGTTCATGTATGTTCATGGGCATCTCTTTCTTTAGGTTTGGGAAGTTTATAATAGCCAGAAGCTGGAAATAACCCAGATGCCCCTCATAAGAGGAATGGATACAGAAAATGTGGTGCATTTACACAATGGAGTACTACTCAGCTATTAAAAAGAATGAATTTATGAAATTCCTAGGCAAATGGATGGACCTGGAGGGCATCATCTTGAGTGAGGTAACCCAATCACAAAAGAACTCACACAATATGTACTCACTGATAAGTGGATATTAGCACAGAAACTTAGAATACCCAAGATATAAGATACAATTTGCAAAACACATGAAACTGAAGAAGAACGAAGACCAAAGTGTGGACACTTTGCCCCTTCTTAGAATTGGGAACAAAACACCCATGGAAGGAGTTACAGAGACAAAGTTTGGAGTTGAGTCGAAAGGATGGACCATCTAGAGACTGCCATATCCCGGGATCCATCACATAATCAGCTTCCAAACACTGACACCATTGCATACACTAGCAAGACTTTGCTGAAAGGACCCAGATATGGCTGTCTCTTGTGAGACTATGCTGGGGCCTAGCAAACACAGAAGTGGATGCTCACAGTCAGCTATTGGATGAATCACAGGGCCCCCAATGGAGGATCTAGAGAGAGTAACCAAGGAGCTAAAGGGATCTGCAACCCTATAGGTGGAACAACAATATGAACTAAACAGTACCCCCTGGAGCTCATGTCTCTAGCTGCATATATATCAGAAGATGGTCTAGTTGGCCATCAGTGGAAAGAGAGGCCCATTGGTTGTGCAAACTTTATATGCCTCAGTACAGGGGAACGCCAGGGCCAAGAAGTGGGAGTGGGAGGGTGGGGGAGTGTTTGGGGGACTTTTGGGATAGCATTGGATATGTAATTGAAATAAATACCTAATTTTAAAAAAAAGGATTTCAGTTCATTACTAAATTTGTAACCTTTTCCAAAACAATAAATGATTTCATGAAGCTCTTTTTGTTTCTTCAGGATAACATCATCTCAACAATTTTCTACTACATTGCATGCAAAGCACAATATTGTTTTATGAAAATCATCATAATCAAATTTGTGGGGTGCAGAATAAATTCAGCAAAAATATTTATCCATCATATGGAGTAAAAAGCTTACAAATAGTATAATTTGTTTTCCTAGACTGTGATTATGTTTTCAGTTTTTAAAATATTTTCTAGTTTTCAGAGAGAAAAAAAACAGTAAATTGGCATTAAGTGTTTTTCTGTAACCTTCACTTATGGAAGAAAAAGCCCTTAAAATACTTTAACATTTCATCCATTTATGATTGGTAGTGGCTAACCTATAATCTCTCAAAGGCAGCTTTACACTTAGTGGATCCGATCTGAAAAAAAAAAAATTATTTAGTGTTGGCAGACTCTGCCATGTTTCCCATTTTCCTTCTCATTTCATTTCTCAGTAAGCTAAGCTATTGAAAAAGGTGACTATCATATGTACCTAACATTAGGAAACAATTCTCTTTGTCTCGTTGTCTCTTTGTCTCTGTCTCTCTCTGTGTCTCTCTCTTGCTCTGTGTGTGTGTGTGTGTGTGTGTGTGTGTGTGTATGAGTGTGTGTATGAGTGTGTGTATGGGTCTGCTTTTCTCTGTCTTTCTGTGTATGTCTCTCTACCCTCACTTTTCTCTTTTCCTCATTTCCTCTCTTACCATCTATCTTTCATTCTTTTTTACCATCTTCCCTTTATACTCCCATTTTCCACAAGGCCTTCAAAATTTCAATTTCTGAGTGTTTGGTTCCTAATAGATAACCAAATGTTTATCTCCTAACATGTTCCATTCAGTCTTAGTTACCAGTGTTACCATTATTGATTAAATCACCATGTGTGGAATGGCTGCTCTTTTCTGGTTCCTGGACCTCACTAAGAGATACTTTATATTATTATGGATATAATATAAACACAGTTGTACCCTTCTGGTTTAAGAACAGTGAACTTGTTATAAATCCCGGTATTGCTGTGGTACTCCATGTCAGACTTAGTTCAAAGGTAACCTAGAAAATATTCTCTCGTTATTAAATGTTCCCTTCTAGTAGAATCAAACAAACAAATAAACAAACAAACAAACAAAACAAAAGAACAAATAAGATCTTTTTTAGTTTGTCTTTGTGTTTTAACAATATCCAAGTGAGGGGATACGTCATTTCTTTTCTTTTAAAATAAATGATTATTAATGAGATTTCTTTCCTAGCTAAACATCAGGACAGTTTATGGAAGAATACAAAATAATGAAAATATTTGCACAAGTCATTATTACAGATGACTCTAAATTTTATGTTTTTAAACACCTAATACTCTCTGTCTGAGGGTTCTGCTGTAACTAATAATAACATTGAATTCCCTTTAAAAGTCACGACAATCAGTTGCATTAAAGAAACTATTAGACTTGAAACTTAAAATAAGTTATACTTTTGTATTGGGAATATTTTGTTTCAGCTTTTGAGAAAAAAATTAAAATGGGAAGCAGATTTTTGAAGATTTGTATATTTTTAAAGTACTTACGACATTCTTTACAGTTTAAATTATACAAAATTAACACATTAGGTAGCTCTCCTGAAATAAATCTGTAGAAACATGTCCATCAATGTGTTGAGTATTCACATATAAAATCACTGTCATGTTAAGAACATTTAAAAAAATTACTTGGTAAAGCTGTCAAATATGTTAGACAACGTAGTTCACTAACCATTGATGTGTAATGATTACACAGAGATACTGTGGCTACTGTGGAGAACTTTTTTAGTTTTAAAACTAATTTCATTGGGGAGTAATGAGTATTCATCATATTCATGCCCACCCATAACTCTTGTCAGGTCCACCCTTCCTTCTCAATAGACCTAGCTCATCTTTTGGTTCTGCTTTAAGACCAAAATATGTCCCTAAAGACTCTCAGATGTATGAACTTCCACTGGATGTAGTGGAATAGCCAAAGGCTACCCTCTTAAAGAAAACTGACTTGGGACCTTCACTTCTCCCCTCAGAGAGTACTGTTGAGATTCTAATATTTGTAAATGTGATTTTTGATTGTTGCTAAATGTTATACAATAACTTTTAAAAATGGAACTCTCTGATAATATCATTCAACGTGTATTTATCACATCCATGCCCACACATACCTCTTCTTAGATCCAGGCTTTGGTATGTTAATTATGTCCTTGTACTCATTGTCTCAAGAGATGGCACAATTTGAGATAAGGTCTAGTTTTGTGTCCTCCTCAACCATTTATTTAGATTAATAGCTTTTTTGTGTGGTATGCTCTTTCTGTCTTATCAATAGATACTTTTATTTCAGTGTTTTATTAGTGTAATGTGTGAATGTGTGTGTATTTGTACATGTGTGTGTATGTTTGTGCACATGTGTGTGTGTGTGTGTGTGTGTGTGTGTGTGTGTGTGTGTGTGTGTGTGAGTGAGTGAGTACCAATAGGAGGAAGCTGGAAGAAAGTGATTGGAACACTTGAAGCTGGAGTTCCTTATTGGTTGCTGAAAGAGAACACTGCTGTCATCAACAGGAACTGAGTTTTCTCTCTCCAGCCCCATAAACTGGCATTCATTACAGAAAACATACACATATGTGGTCACTAATTACCACCAAAACCCTACCAGACTCCACACAAGTTATTTCAAAGATTCATACATTTTACATTTTGTTTGTTGATCTAATGAGTAGACCATGAGATAGAGCTCTTCCTTAGTGTCTGTTGAGGTCACTGATCAGGGTGAGTAGATAGATAAAAGCAATGGTTCTCCCTCCCCAAGAATTTATCAACAGCTATTCATTGCTTGCTTTATGATTCTGTATCTAGTCCAGACCCAAGTATACAGTTATTGATATATTAACTATTATAAAAAGGGGGCTGAAATAATTTTTAAAGAGGTTACAGGGTTTAAGATATCTCAGTGGATTAAAAAACTGAACTAAGTCTCAGGCAAACACAAGGTAGAAGGAAAGAACAAACTCCTCTAAGATATCCTCTGATGTCTACTAGAGTATAATGGAATGCACAAGCGCGTGCATGTGCGCATACACACACAAAAGTAAATACTACCCAAAAGGAAATATTACATATTTATTCTAAACACCCTTCCCAATGTGACAGTACACTGGAGTGAGTTCTCTGGAGACCATGTCATGAGATAGCACTTTCATGAATGGTATTAAAGATCTGATCAGCAGGCTCCACATAGATTTCTGATCCCTCCTACTTCTGATAAAAACTTTGAACAGTTTATGACCCATAATTTTGTACTCATCAAACACAAAATATATGGGAAATATGTTCTCAAATTTCTAGCTGTGACCTGTGATGAATACATTTATCTTGTTAATAAGCCATTCACTCTATTGCATGTTGTCATCGTAGCCTACACAGATTTACTCTGTAATGTTCATACAGCATGTGGCACATGTCTAAGTGAGAAAACATCTAATTCTGGTATTCTGATTTTACAGCCAATAAATTTTTAAAAATTTTTATTGGATATTTTATTTACATTTCAAATGTTTTCCCTTTCCTGGTTCCTCCCCCCACCCCCGAAGCTCCCTACCCTATCCCTTGCTTCTGTGAGGGTGTTCCACACCCACTCCAGTCTCCTGGTCCTCAAATTCCCCTACATTGGGGCATCCTAGAGCCTTCACAGAACCAAGGGTCTCTCCTCCCATTGATGCCGGACAAAGCCATCCTCTGCTACATGTGCAGCTGAAGCCATGGGTCCCTCCATGTATACTCCTTGGTTTGTGGTTTAGTCTCTGGGAGCTCTGGGCCACCTGGTTGGTTGATATTGTTGTTCTTCCTACGGGGTTGCAAAACCCTTAGAGAAAGGGCTACCAATACATTTCAAGCATGCTCAGGGTAGTCAGCTAGTTAGGTTACAGAATTTCCGGTCCCTTCCTATCTTTTTAAAAGGGAAAGAAACAAGTGAGTCATAGACACACATTTACTGAATTCATTGGTCAAACTTTGTAAGAATTTGTGATTACTCTAAATGCCTCATCAAATCTGCACAGGTTCCTTTCCTTTCTCCTTGCTGTTTTCTTTCTGTTCCGATTCTTGGTGTTTCATAGAGGTCTAAAGTTTTCAGTTCTGTTTAGTTCCAAGACAGTATGTTATGATCAGAAAATTGGATCTCAAATAAGAAATAAGGCATGGATGCAATTAGATAATCACTCAGCATCATAAAGTCCATTAAATCTTGGACCCAAGACATTAACTCCTTTTTCAAGGCCTGAGTTTCTATTTCCATTCTCTGCCATGTGTCAGGAGGATGCAAACAGCCACTTGGAAGAAGGATTTACAAACTTATTTCAGGTGACTTCCTTTGAATGGACGCAGATGTGATTACCTTTCAACAGGTTTTCTTTGCCTCCTGGAGTATGATATATGAGCATCAACCTGGATAAAGTCAAGGCCCTTGCAATGTGCAATCTACTTCAGTCACTGCTTGGCTGACAATTTAATAAATGATGCTGCCAGTGTGAACTGATTCTCTGGCCCCAAGTTCATGAGCAAATGAAATATGGTCTTTCATTTTATCTAGAGCGCTATATGCCAAGAAATATTCAGATTTTTCTGTAGAAAATGTGCATAATCAAACTTTGTAGAAAACAGCATTGATCTCTCTATTTCCATTCTAATCTTGATTTGTACGTTTTGGGTTTTTTTTCCCCCCATGTTATAAAGTACACTGACAGAGTGAATCCTTCTGAATAAATTCTATGAGCTGACAGATGTTATCTTTCTAGTCTTATTTTGACCTGTTTCTAGGGCTGCTTCCTGGAGACAGATTGGGGAAAAAAAAATGATTTGACATCAGTATGAAAGGTAAAGCAATGTCAGCAAAATATAGGGGTCAAAAAGAAGCTGTGGCCAATCCTCAGGTGAATAACCATGTCAAGATATGCTCTGACCTTGCAGGAGAACTAAGCAAGGAGGCAGCTGGGCTGGGAAACCTGGCCCTGACAGTTTGATTAACAGCACAGAGCAAATCCGGCACTTAGTTATGGACAAGAGTATTACTGAGTAGTTGCTGCCGTTGACCCTTATGTTTCACAATAGAATGATAACTCTTTTGCGTGTGCCAATCGCTGAGTTCATTGTCAAGAGGCAACGCAAGAAACATCATAATGAAGACCAATGGTTTGCAAAATGTTTTGTGTCACAACATCTTATCTCGACTTTCTCAAGAAGAATGTAAAACACACAGAATAAGTTTTGCTTTTTCCTCAGTAAGAAAAGTAAGAATCAGAGAAAAAAGATTTGACAAGCATATAGGATTGTTATATGGTGAAGTTGGCATTCAAAGGTGGTCTCTTGGAATGAAATGCCATTTTCATTCCGCTCGACCATATCAATCTAAGTAATTCAGTTCTCAAAGTGAATTGGGAGGAAACACGAAACTAAATGGAATATTTCAAGGAGATACAGAATGAGTCTAAACATATGAATCCTGAGATAGTGCTCCTGTAGTAAATAACCAAGCTTGTCAAGATAGGAAAGCCAATCCATGCTCTAAATTGAGATGAGATTTAAATGCCATATTTGAATAACTGTCCTCTAATCCATCACCTGTCATAAATTTAAGATCTAATTTCAAAAAAATTTGAAACCAAACAATTTGGTCTTTTTTGAAAATTTTCAATATATATAAAAAATGCACAACATAAGCTATGAGTCTTTAAAACATAATTTTAACCAAACTAGTCCATTGATTAAATAGCTTTCAAACCATTTTAATATTATGACATCTGAGCTTTGAGATAGTAAATTATTTTGATGGAATTGCATTTAAATATTATAATGAAGAAATACATATTTAATAATATTTTTCTTAATAAACATATACAAGGTTGATATATATGTAGGAATTTTATTACTGCTGAATTTATAGCAGCAATGTCTATAAGAAACCTAAGCAAGAAAAAATTTTACCTCAATTTTTACTCTGTATTGTTAACAAGTAGCAGTTGTCTGAATTCATTCTGAAAACAAACACTCCAACTACCAGTATTTTAAAAGCTGTGTAACTAAATTCAAACAACAAAACACAGCAAAATGCTATTTACTTTTGAAGCCCTGAGAGAATTGAAGAGAGTGCCTGGTTTACATTCTATTCTTACTTTTAATTATGTAAGATATGTATTCTATAATTTTGCAAGTAATTATTCTGGTTTTATAATACCATACCACTTCCAATAAAGAATAAAATTTTCACCAACATGTTTTTTTTTCTCAAGTTACTGTTTGATTTTTGCCTAAGCATACATTACTTTATCATTTCATATTATAGTATATAATGATGAATACAAAATATACTTGTAGTAGATCTATCTTATTTAAAAGTAACATTAATAGACGGAAGAAATGGAATACTTAACAGTTAACTTGAATCTCAATATAATTATACTGAAAGAGTTTCCACATTTTATAAAGGTTCTAGTTTAAACATTTCTGTTTCAAAGGTTTTGCTTTATTATTGAATACTCAGTGCAACTGGCCTAGGAAATAGAAAATGTACTTTATAGCAGTAATTTCTGTATCAGTACCATTGTTAGAAATGAGCTCTCTGTCTTAAGGGGAACTCTAAATTAACCTGGTCTGTTTTTAAATATTGGTAAACATATATTGTGTATATTTTTCTAT
Organism: Mus musculus; assembly: GCF_000001635.26. Taxonomy (NCBI): domain Eukaryota; kingdom Metazoa; phylum Chordata; class Mammalia; order Rodentia; family Muridae; genus Mus; species Mus musculus. The sequence goes on along the minus strand of NC_000081.6, from coordinate 23,073,847 downwards.
AAGAATCATATATTGTGAGGTGAGATGTTAAAGACATTTTCTTGTCCTTTTTCCCATGGATAGTGTCTTCCTCAGGGTTTCCATTCCTCCACAAACATCATGACCAGGAAGCAAGTTGGGGAGGAAAGGATTTATTCAGCTTACACTTCCACATTGTTGTTCATCACCAAAGAAGTCAGAACTGGAACTCACACAAGGCAGGAAGCAGGAGCTGATGTAGAGGCCATGGAGGGATATTACTTACTGACTTGCACAGCTTGCTTTCTTAAAGAACCCAGGACTACCAGCCCCGGTTTGGCATCACCCACGATGCGTTGAGTCCTGCCTGCTTGATCGCTAGTTGAGAAAATGCCTTACATCTGAGTCTCATGGAGGCATTTCCTCCACGGAGGTGCCTTTCTCTGTGATAACTTCATCTTGTGTCAAGTTTACACATAAAACCAGCCAGTACAGAGAGTTATCAAAGATTATAAAAACTTACATGCTGATTATGTGCCTGAAGGCGTCAGGACTCAGGACAAATTGTTAAAATTATTGCTTGAGTGTCACTTAAAATTAACAAAATTCTGTGCACCAGAAAGAGCTAAATCTTGGAATAATCAGTATCAGTACAAGAACAGGCTATTTGTTTAAGCAAATACATAAAGAATTAGAAGCCTTTAGATAGTAAGAAGAGGCCCGCAACATCTGCTCTACATCTAGAGTGGATGTTTCCACAGAATCAGGCATATCTTGGTGTCTACAAGCTGCCATTTAGTAGAATTTTGGGATTAAAGCTAACGTGCTTTAAATCTTTACCTGTGACTTGAAAGAGAAAGCTAGTGACTTATTCTTTATGCTCTAATGTGGGTGGTCACTGATGAACAACCTAATATTTCATTAAAAGGATATACCTGATATTTAATTCAGTGAATAACCTGCAGCCAACACTGAAACATGGGATTGTAGAAGGAATCACAAGAGTGTCAGAAAACTGACACAGAAGGGAAAACAGTCTAAGAAGCTGAACACTCAAGCTAATTTGTAAGTGAAAGTAACCAATTATAAATTCAGGGTTTAAAAAAGACAACTAACTGCTTACATAAAATATTGAAGTATAATCACTGTCCTTTTTTTCAATTTTTTATTAGATATTATCTTTATTTACATTTCAAATGCTATCCCAAAAGTCCCCTATACCCTCCCCCTGCCCTGCTCCCCTACCCACCCACTCCCACTTCTTGGCCCTGGTGTTCCCTGTACTGGGGCATATAAAGTTTGCAAGACCAAGGGACCTCTCTTCCCAATGATGGCCGACTCAGCCATCTTCTGCTACATATGCAGCTAGAGACACCATCTCTGGGGGTACTGGTTAATTCCTATTGTTGTTCCACCTATAGGGCTGCAGACCCCTTCAGCTCCTTGGGTACTTTCTCTAGCTCCTCCATTGGGGGCCCTGTGTTCTATCCAATAGCTGATTGTGAGAATCCACTTCTGTGTTTGCCAGGCACTGGCCTAGCCTCACAAGAGACAGCTATATCAAAGCATACCCAAGATACAATTTGCAAAACACAAGAAAATCAAGAGGAAGGAAGACCAACATGTGGATACTTCCTTCCTTCTTAGAATAGGGAACAAAATACCCATGAAAGGAGTTACAGAAACAAAATTTGGAGCTAAGACAAAAGGATGGACCATCCAGAGACTAACCCATCCGGGGATCCATCCCATAATCAGCCACCAGAAACAGACACTATTGCAAATGCCAGCAAGATTTTGCTGAAAGGACCCTGATATAATCACTGTCTCTTAACATAATATTCTAAAGTCCAGAACACAAAAAGGCATTGTCACACTAAGTATGAAGCTCTTCATAATGTGATGAGAAAGGAAATAAATGTAGATTATTAGGTTTTAGTAGTATTTGACAGTCATCTAAGCAGGTCTCAAAAATTACAAGTTACATGTTCTCTGAAAGCTAAGAAAATAAATGTTAGTTCATATATATATATATATTTTTTTTTCTGAAACTACATTAGACATGACAGAAAAATAACTGAACTTGATGGACATTCTATGTAAAAAAGTGAAAAACATCAAAATTTAAGCTCAGGGTGAGTCAAAAGATTTTACCTGAAATAAGTACAGATACTTTGTAAATTTTTCCTGGGCCTCAGGATTATTGATTAATTTAACAGTTCTACCTATCAGTCCTGTATCAAAAATTCCAAATCAGAAGAACAGTGGTTGTTAATGTTACATTTCAGCAGTTCCTGAAAAAAAAATGAATGGAACCCACATAAGGTAAATCCACAAAGAAAGTGTCATTTGAATGAAATAATGAAAATGTAAAACAAACAACAGAACAAAACCCACAAAAAACAACAACAAAAATAAAAACATAAAAGCAGAAAAAGATGTCTCTTGTCTGTGGAGAATACTACTGTCATGAGCACCAGATATCTTATCATCTGTAACCACAGAGACATGAAGGAAATCCCACAATTATTTGCAAGCAGTAACATAAAAGCAAGGTCAACTGTGAATTCAGTACAGCAGAGAAATTATTTTTATAAAGAAAAGTGGAAGACCACAAACTCCCACAGAAAATACACAAGGAGACATGTCAGCTGAGCTACTACTAAATTATAGGAGCAGAAGGATCACTGAAGAAAAATAACCTGATAATATAAGAGTAAAAGAAATTCGACATAAGGGGTAAAATTACAAATGTATGTAATACTCTTTCTTCCCTTGGAGAATCAAAATAATAGGACTGTCTGATGCAGTGCTTTTAAATAAGAGCAATGCTTGACAAACTTAGCCCTCAATACAAACAACAATATAGTACAAGGAATATATAAAGACTGAGCAGGCTATATTTATGAATTTAGGAATACACACACAGACACATATATATTAGCCTCACTCTATCATAGTAAAATCCAATGACTCTTTTGAGCAATAACTATCAGGAACACAAAAATGAATAAAATATTTCAAAATTACATCCCAGAATTTATAATACAATTGTACTCAGCAGTCAAGTAATGATGAATTCCGGCAAAACCAAGACGGCTAATTATGTTTAAAAATCTAAGCTTTTGCCCTTTAGTTTTAAAGATCTCAGTAGTGTATCTGTTAGACTTCTAATCCTAGAGTTCTTTCTTTATCAGTTGAATGTTGCATATTTAAGTTTAGGTTTGAATAATATATCTCTGGTTTATAAAAATGAATATAAGCACAGTAATTCATCATTTTAAAACATTTTAGACACATAAGTAATCTATGAATATTCCATATACATTTTAGACAATATATTTTGCTTTGTGTAATTAAATTCACGAGTTCCATTATTTTCAATATTAGATTATGATATAGCTGTCTCTTGTGAGGCTAGGCCAGTGCCTGGCAAACACAGAAGTGGATGCTCGGGCTGGTGAGATGGCTCAGTGGGTAAGAGCACCCGACTGCTCTTCCGAAGGTCTGGAGTTCAAATCCCAGCAACCACATGGTGGCTCACAACCACCTGTAATGAGATCTGACTCTCTCTTCTGGAGTGTCGGAAGACAGCTACAGTGTACTTACATATAATAATAAAAAAAAAAAAAGTGGATGCTCACAGTCAGCTATTGGATGGAACACAGGGCCCTTAATGGAGGAGCTAGAGAAAGTAACCAAGGAGCTGAAGGGGTCTGCAACCCTATAGGTGGAACAACAATAGGAACTAACCAGTACCCCCAGAGCTCGTGTCTCTAGCTGCATATGTAGCAGAAAATGGCCTAGTCAGCCATCATTGGGAAGAAAGGTCCCTTGGTCTTGCAAACTTTATATGCCCCAGTACAGGGGAAACACCAGGGCCAAGAAGTGGGAGTGGGTGGGTAGGGGAGCAGGGCAGGAGGAGGGTATAGGGGACTTTTGGGTTAGCATTTGAAATGTAAATGAAGAAAATACCTAATAAAAATTGGAAAAAGTTAAAAAAAATTAAGAAAGTCCTCATCTAATAAAAAAGAAATCCAAAAATTATTTCATATTCTCCACGAGTATAGATATGGGTAGGAGTGAGGGTGCAGTAGTACAAGTGCGAAAGTTGGCGGACAACCTCAGATGTCGTCCTGTTGCTGTTGAAGTGTGTTTAGTGTGTTTTGTAAAAATGAGGATATATTTGCTTCCTTCGCAGCATCTGCTCTCATCAGTTTTCTGAAGTACCCTTGAGCAGATGTGAGAAAGGATAAAGTCGTAGCTCAGTGGGACACACTAGAAAGGTCTGCAAGTATGTGACACCCAGTATGTCATGATGCAATGAAACCTCATTTCCATTTTCTTAAATTCTGCAAAGATAAATTAAAATGATAGCTTTCATGTCTGTGTAATTATATTTTTTTTACTTATACATCATATTTAGAAAGCATGTAACTGAAAGGTTTATTAATCCATGAGCTTACATTGTCATATACTCTCTAATACATAATCTTTTACTTTTATGGATATATGAGTCATTAACACTAATAACTCTAAATGAGCATATTCAACACTATTCTCAGAATTTAGACAATGTTGGGAGATGTCTGTCTTTTTTTTTTTTCTTTTTCTTTTTCTTTCTTTCTTTCTTTCTTTTTTTTTTTTTTTTTTTTTTTTTTTTTTTTTGCTTGTTTCTTTAGTGGGCTTTTGTGATTTAGCTGGAGTGAACATAATATCTTATTTTATAGTGAATATAATCCTGAAAGCAATACTTTCATCTATTTTGGAAATGAAAATATCATTTACTTTTTAAAAATCTAGACACTTTGCAAAACACTGCAGATTCTTATCTTAAGAGCCTCAGTTTTTCATCTGTGTAGATGTTGGGGGTTGTCCAGCTGTTTATTATGATTGCTCTATTTCGCTTTGTCTTATCACCATTCAGAGGTAGCCAGATGGTTATAAATATTTAGTAATCTGAAGACATTTGAAAATTATCAAATCTGTTACATTGCAAATAAGAAAGCAACACACTAATTTTCAACTCACTGATTTGAAAATCCACAAGCAGAGAAGCATGAAAAGAAAGTAAATTTGAAGAATCTCTTACTTTCCTTTACAGCTGCCTTGATTATCATGCAGCAATTACAAGTTACAAGAGAGGCAAAGATATATTCACGCAACTTTCCCTCCTCAGGTCCTACATTTCAGAACTCCTGATTAATGGACACTTTTATTTGTCATACTATTCTTGACTCTAAAACACTCAAGATGCACAAAACACACTTATTTTTCTGCAAAACTTGACTTTCTGAATAGTACACTTAATTCATTAGCATAACACATAACCTGTTATAGTTAAAAACAAAACAAAACAAAATACCAAACCAACCAACCAACCAACCAACCAAACAAACAAACAAACAAACAAAACAGACATCCCCATAGCTAAGGATAAAAGAATTTCATAAGAGCATCTTATGAAGCTATTCTTCATGATATTATTTATGGGTCAGAGTTTTTGCCTACTACATAGTAAAGTCCAAACGGTTATCTCACAAGATTCTACAGATAGTCAAACTCCATGCATATTTGCCAACATGGAAGGAATTTGGTGTAGTATCTGAGGCAGATAAGTAAAGAGTTGACATTGGCGATGTGTATAATTAAATGGCTCTTCCCATGATTCATAGAAGCTCTAAAATAAAACACTTAAGTCTATAAAATTGCTATTGTCTCAGTGTGTTTGTTAATTCATCCAGTTGATCCATTTCACTCCTTTGACAAAGAAACATTAGTTATTGAAAAAACACATGTTGTCTATATTGTTAGAAATTTCTTGTGTCATTCTAAAAGATATTAGTTATGATTTTGATTTAAAAATATGCCCATTTGTCCTTTTCTCCATCGATACCTTCCATGTGCCAAGGACCCTTCTCCTCTTTCCATCTTCTAAGGAAACATGAGAGAATTTGAAGGCTGAGAAGACTCATTGTTGACTTCCAAGGCAGAAAGGAACATACCTGCCTCAAAAGCCACAATGAAATAATATAAATCTCAGCTATATTCTAGACTATTAGAACACCTATGTTAATGATAAATTCCTGGATTGCTCTCAGTTACTTAGAATGAAAACATAGACAAATATAAGGCAAGTCCATGAAGTCTATTCACAGTACTGAATATGTTAGAGACATAGACAGTATTAGATTAGTAGCCAAAGAAAGACGGGAACATTGCTCAATTACTATGTTGAAGTTCTGTTTAGTCTATTGGCTCATACTATTTTGGCAGACTATAGTAGATAGTAACAATGAATAATCTTTAGAAAATCCTAAGTATGCTGATTATGGTGGTGTGCGTTAATTCTTTTCTGATAGTTATTACTGGTTGTAAGGAAAGAGTCATTCAAATAAAAACACAATAATTACATTCTAATTCCTAGGCCAGTTGTTACTGTAGCTCACTATGAAAGCTAGGAAAATTGTTGATTATGTATTTGTTATGGTAATTTGCTCTGGTCCTAGCATCTTTGAGCATTAATAAAGCTAGCCAAAGCTAACCACAAGCCAGACATGATGCCACATGCCGTTAATGTCAGTTCTCAGGAGGCAAAGGCAGACATCTTTTTGAGTTCAAGGACAGGCAAATCTACAAAGTAAGTGCCAGAACTATAAAAGGGCATCCAGGACTTGCAAAGCAAGACCCTATCTGAAAAAAAAATCAACCAAAGCAACAACATCAACAACAACAATAACAACAACAAAAATAATCTAATTCTTGATCTACATGAGCAGATTACAATGGTTCTTAATCATCAGTAGCCCAGGCCAAATGTGTTTGTTCTAGTTGTTCTGGTTCTTTATGCCAACTAGACACAAGCTTGTGAGTTTGGGGTGAATCGATCTCAACTGAGAAACTGAGAAAAAGAAATATTTGTGCTTTAGCCAATCCTGTTGGCTATTTGCATAATTAATGATTATTGTGGGGAAGCCCAGGTCCCTTTGGACAGCCTCACTCCCCTGCTTTCTCTCAGTGATGGTTTGTGGTGTAGACCTGTAAGCAAACTAATCCTCTATTGCCCAAGTTGCCTTTGAATATGATTTTTTTATCACATAAATAAAAGTCTAAGACAAAAAAATCAATGTATTTTGATAAACAACATTTAAAACCTATGTTTAAATAGAACTACTTTGGCTATGTCATGCTTCTATATACAGAAATACTTAGATCTTAGAAAAAGGTGAAAATATATTATGGAAATATAATTTTGCTTACAATTTTTCTTAAAATTTACTTTGATTATCTCTTCCTTTTCCTCAACTCTTCCCAACTCTCCAATATAAACCAGACTCAATGACTGTTTTATTTTTTATCCTTTTTTTATAATGTAATTGTATTATAAAATGCTTATACACACACACATATATATGCAAGACACATAAATGTAATATAATATGAAAGTCTATTCCCACATATTCAGATAACTACCATACAAATTTTCCATTTTAGCCACATGTTCTTGTATGAAAAATGAAATGATTTATTAAATCTATCTAAGTAGTTTGAATTTTCCGTACTAATATGAAATAATTCTGTGCATCTTTTTGTTTGTGGCTTCTTAAATTAAATATGTATATTCATCACTCATGCTGATATCATGATATCATTTTTAAATGGCCAGTGAAGTGGCTCAAAGATATTCAGTTGCATTATAGGGAAACGTTAAATAGAAATTTCATGTTACTACCAAACTGTGGGACAGATTTTATTTTTCTCCCAAAATATCTCCAGCACCTATTGAGCAGACAAATATGCTAATTAAAAGAGATGATGAATCTATAAATAGATAATTGTAATGAAGATATAAATTTATAAATAAGTCAGATTGTTTCTGTCTTGTTTGAGATTTTACTGAGGTACTTACTTCATAGATTTCTGCTCTTGCAATTCTTACATGAATTATGTATGACAACTGAAAACGAGAAGAATTGAAGTGTGAAAATCTCTCACAAGGATTAACACCCAGGAATAGTCTGGGGATAAAGTTGCATCAGATTCTTGGCTCTCCATCAATATTTATCCTCTTTGTTGAGGTTATAAATCTCTGTGATATTTAATGACAAATGTGCTTCATTTGAAAATGTACCAGGTATATAAAGAAGTGCCTTAATAGCATTTCACATATGATTGTCATTACACTGAAAATGAAATACTAGGGACATATAACATGCCCCTGGCAAGATTCATGTCCCTCTGACAAAGGTCCCAATGCAGACCTTTGTCTGGTAGTCAGACTACCAGGTCGTAATGCCAAGTATAAAACAAGGCTTTTTTGCACAAGATGCTAATATCTGGATGAATAGATATAAAATATAATTATAAATGTATATCCAACCTTTCAAAGCAGTCCACATTCCATTCTAACTAAAAGCCTACCGATGTGAAACTATAAACACCATGTTGTTGAATGTTGTATTTGAAACACAAAATTCTGGTGTATACTCAATGAGTTTTTGTAATTTTGGATAATTATAAGCAACAAATGAGACATGACCACGCATAATCTTGGCTATGTTGTCTTGTATTTTGTTACATTTTTAGATGAATGTTTACCCTTTTGAGACAGGTATTCACTCAGTCATATTCCCTGAGGTCATGGACAATGACCATGAGGAGAAGCAGGAGAATAATTTGGAAATAAGCAGCCTCAGGTGGAGGGAAATAGAAGGGTCCCTGGAGAAAGAACCAGAGACTCTACAGACTCAATAGGTGTGCCCTTAGCCAAAATGCCCAAGACTGGTAAGAGGGAACTCAAAGTGTCCATCTCCAGTAGATAGACAGAGCATCAAGTGGAAGCACTGGGTTAGTAACCCACTGCCAAAATTTCTGACCCAGGACAATTCCTCTCTAAAAGAACAACAAGAAAAAAAAATGGAGAAGAGACTGAAGGAAAGGTGGTCCACTGACTGGCCCAACTTTCGATTCATTGCATGGGGGGGGGGTGTGAAGGGAGGGCACTGAGGCCTGACTCTATTACTGATGCTTACAGACAGGAGCTGTCTTCTGAGAGGCACTATCAGCAGCTAAATGAGACAGACGCAGATACTTACATCCAACCATTGAATTTAAGTCAGGGATCCTATAGTTGAGGTAGGGGAAAGACTGAAGAAGCTCAAGGGGAGAGAGACCCCATAGGAAGACCGACAGTCTCAACTAACCCAGAACCCAGGGAGCTCTCAGAGACTGAACTACCAACCAGGAACATACATTTCCCCTTCAGAGAACCCTGGCATATATATATTCACATATATATATATATGGTATATATATGATATATATCAGAGCTCTGCCTGGTCTGGCCTCACAGGGAGGAGAGACTTGCGGCCCCAGGAAAAGGAAGGCCTGTTAGGGTGGAGCACCCTCTCAGAAGCAAGGAGGAAGAGTAATGGGATGAGGAACTTTGGGAGGTTAATAATCCACAATCATACTTTCTGACCCAGAACTGTTCCTATCAGGCAATAGTGTCAGGAAATGACTGGAATATAAATAAATAAAATAATTAAAATTAAAACAAAGAATGTTGTAAAAATTCTGCAGTGTGTCATCAGTATCAAACTTTCTTCCAAACTACCAAAATTTCTATTTTTCTTTAATTATGCCAATAATGCCAGTCTTTGCTTTTGTTTTACTTTGGTTTTTGTTTTTTTAAATTATGACTTTTTTAATGTATGGATGGGTCAAGAATAGGTATGAATAAAATGAATGAAAAGAGTAAAATGTGAAAAACATTTCAAGAGTCAAAGGTAGAAAAAAACCAAAATGAATCTAATAAGTGGGAGAAAAAACACAATATGAAAAGAATGTTTTCCTGTGAAATATTTTAGAATTTTACCTGTTCTGTATGGGTATTGTTAATACATGCTGGTAGACAAATATGATTTGCATATTATGAGTAAATTTGTGAACATTTTATTACTTTGCATTTTTTAATTTAAGAAATGGTTTTTTTTTCATAAACTAGTTTATTTACTGACTTTAAATCCCAATTGCATCCCACTTCCTTCTGGTAATGTCCTCACACAGTCTTCTATCCCCTTTCCTCACACTGCACAACATTACAGGACTAGACACATTCTTTCCCACTGAGATGAGACAAGGCAGCACAGTTAGGGGAATAGGATACACAGGAGAGCCACAGAGTCATAGACTCCCACTCCAGATGTTTGGAAACGCACATGAAGACCAAGCTGCACATCAAAACATATGTGTGGTGGGCTTATTTCCAAATCACACTTTGCTTGGTGGTTGAGTCTATGGAAGCTCCCAAAGGTTTGGGTTATTTGACTTTCTTCGTCTTCTTCTAGAATCTGTATCTCCTCCAGGTACCTCAGTTCTTCCAACAACTCTTCAACAAGACTCCCTGAGCTCCATCACCAGTTTGGCAGTGAGTTTCTGAATCTCCTTACATTGAGTGATGGATGAACCTCTCAGAGGAGAGTTAGCTAGGCTGTTGTCTACAAGTATAGCAATGAATCAATAATAGTGGCAAAGATTATTTCTTGCCCATGGCATGGGTCTCAACCTGGGCCAGTCATTGGTTGGCCATTTACTCAGGCTCTGCTCCGTCTATCCCTGCATATCTTGTAGGCAGGACAGATTTTAGGTCAAATGTATTATGGGTAGTTTGATACCCTTAGCCCTCCACTAGGAGTCTTACCTTGCTACAGGAGGTTACCACTTCAAGATCCATATCCCCCATTGAAAATAGTCTCAACAAGTGTCACCAGCATAGACTCTCTGGGTCCTCCTCCTCCTCCTCCTCCTCCTCCTCCTCCTCCTCCTCCTCCCCCTCCTCCTCCTCCTCCTCCAGGTGCCAGGTCTCTGATATGCCTTAAAGATGCCAACCTGGAAGCCCCTGATAATTTCTGTTCTCCACAGCTCTCCATATACCTGTCCCCACCCAGTCAGGTTCCCCATTCTCCTGCCCATCCCCTTTCCCAGGCAGGTCCCTCCCTCCTTCTCTCTGCCTGCAATATATATTTTGTTTCCCCTTCTGAGTAAGATTCAAGAATTCTCCCATGGGCCTTCCTTGTTATATGACTTCTTTGGGTCTGTGGATTTTAATGTGGTTATCCTCTACTTTATGGCTACTATTCAGTTATCAGTGAATACATACAATGTGTATGCTTTTGTGTCTAGGTTACCTCTCTTAGGAGGGTACTTTCTACTTTGATCCATTTGCTTGCAAAATGAGTGATGTCCTTGTTTTTAATAGCTGAATAGTATTCCATTGAATAAATGAAGCACATTTTCTTTATGCATTCTTTGATTGAGGGACATCTGGTTGTTTCCACTTGCTGGCTATTATGAATGAAGTTCCTATGAACATAATCGAGCAAATATCATTATGGTGTGGTAGAACCTCTTTTGGATATATGCCCAGGAGTAGTATAGCTAGGATTTGAAGTAGAATTGTCTCCAGTTTTCTGAGAAATCACCAAATTGATTTACAGAGTGGGTAAATTTTTTCCACTCCCATTAGTGATGGAGGATTGTTCAACATGCTCTGCACCCTTGGCAGCACGAGTGGTCAATTGAGTTTTTTTGATTTTATCCATTCTATTGGGTGTAAGATGAAATCTCATAATCATTTTGATTTGAATTTTCTGATGAACATTTCTTTGATTACTAAATTACTCTATTCTCTAGCTGCATATGAATCAGAAGATGGCCTAGTCAGCCATCAGTGGAAAGAGAGGCCCATTGGTCGTGCAAACTTTATATGCCTCTGTACAGGGGAACGACAGGGCCAAGAAGTGGGAGTGGGGGGGGAGAGTGGGGGGGAGCATGTGGAAGACTTTTGGGCTAGCATTGGAAATGTAAATGAAATAAATACCCAATAAAATAAATAAATAAATAAATAAATAAATAAATAAATAAATAAAACAAAACAAAACAAAAAAAAAGTTGTACCACTTCTCTGCCCCCCTCCTTCTTTGAGTTCTTCACCCCATCCCTCCACAAGTCTCTGAGAGGGCACTCCCCCAGCTGCCCAACAACCCTGCCTCACCTTCATAAGCAAGTTTCTTCCCGGAGGCATCAAGTTTCCACAGGATTAAGCAACTTCTCTCCAAATGAGGCCATACACCGCAGTCCTCTGCTACACACGGGCCCAGGGCTAGATTGCAAAGTGAAATCAATCTGGCAGTTCCTCGGAAATTTGGAAATAGCTCTACCTGAAAATGTGGCTGTACCACTCCTGGGAATATACACAAAACATGTTTCACCATACCAGAAGGACAAGTGCTCCACTATGTTCATAGCAGCCTTATTTGTAATACCCAGAACTTGGAAACAACCCATATGTCCCTCAATGGAAGAATGAATACAGGAAATGTGGTTCTTTTACACAGCTGAATACTATTCAGCCATTAAAAATGAGGACATCATGAATTTTGCAGGCAAATGGATGGACCAAGAAAATATCATCTGGAGTAAGGTAAAACAGACTCAAAAGGACATGGGTGGTATGTACTAACTGATAAGTGGATATTATCCAAAAAGTTCAGAATACACATGATACAACTTACAGAACATAGGAAACTTAATAAAAAGGAAGGGCCAAGTGTGGATGCTTCAAACCTACTTATAAGGGGAATTAAACAATCATGGGAGTCATAGAGAGGAAGGAAACTGGGTGGGGAAGAAAAGAGGGAAGGGGAAGGGAGGGGCAGGATAAAGTATTGGAAGAGACAAGAGGAATGCCCAGAGGGCCAGGAGAATGAATTGAAATAAGCAGCAGTGGGGGTTAGGAGGCAGGGGAAATCTCTATAAAGTCCCAGCGACCTGGGAAATGAGGTGTTACAGAGACTCAATGGGAATGACACTAGCAGAAATGCCCAACAGTGGGAAGATGGAACCAGTAAGTAGAGATGCATCCTAGTTAAGTCAGAGGGCACCATCTTCAAAATTTTTAACCCACAATTATTTCTATCTAAAGGAAATACAGGCACAAAATGAAGTAGAGACTGAAAGAAAGACTGCCCAGTGACCAGCTCAACTTGAGATCCATCCCATGGGCAGGTAATAATCTGAAACAACTACTGAGCCCATATTATGCATGCAGACAGGAGCCTGGCATGGCTGTCCTCTAAGAGGCTCTACCAGCAACTGACTGAAACAAATGCAGATACTTTCAGCCAACCATTGGATTGAGGTTTGGACCAATATGGAAGAGTTAGAGGAAGGATGGAAGGAACTAAAGGGTATCGGAACCCCTTAGGAAGAATAACAGTGTCAACTTCCTTGGACCCCTCAGAGCTGCCAGAAACTAAGCCAAAACCTTGGACAGCTTTATCTGTTTCTCATTCCATTCTTGAGAATTCTATGTTTAGCTTTGTATCCCATGTAATGCTATTTTTTCTTTTAGTAATGACAATTTTTAAACATAGGATAAAATGGGTACTATTTTAAAGACAGTTATGTGCATGCATATAAGTTTGATCCAACTGAGTTTAAATATATTACTACTTAATGACCCTATTTTTCAAGTAACCTTAGAAAATGTATTCTTTGATTTGTGATGCTGATATTTCATGTATCACAATTGATTTAATAATGTGTGTCTTTCTCCTCACTGTCACCATACCAAGTGTTCAGGTTTCATAGCTGTAGCCAAAAGGAACCTTTACTTTTCATAATAAAGAATTTGTATGTAAATATACCTTCAGTTGAAATCAGAGTAAAGGCATATGTGTGTTATGAAATATTCTTCCCAAATCTGTTAATCCAATCAGCTGCAATTGCTACAGTGAAAGCAAGAAGATTCCTTCATGATGCAATCAGCAGAATGATTTCTATTGTCTCAATAGAAATTCTGTTGTCTAAATCTAAAATTAAGATAGACAGAGTCTGATTTGATAAAGATAACTCAAACTGAACCAAATAGTGTGAATGATAGCCTCATTATTTAAGTTAGAAATTTCAGTGAAGAAGAAAGCTTCTTCGTTCAAATGTATCATGTGGATGTGAGGGCAAGGAAAGTATGGGGTCTGGAGATTGGGAGAAGGAGAAGGAGGGGGGCTGAACCTGAGATTTATTTTATGAGACAAGAACAAGAAAATAAAATAAAATTAAAAAAGAATGTATTATGTCGAAAACAGTGTCAAAGCAAGAAGAAAAGGTAGAGGAATTGGATAATTCAATAAATTTCAATGACAAATTAATGTACAGCAGGCACACACATTAGTATGAATAAAATGTGTGAGATAATTTGAACAACAAAGATATACCTAATATTTGAAGTATGTACATAGAAAACTACAATAACCAAGGTATGAATAATACTTTCACTAGTACAGTAGGAGAATATTTTGAAAGCCTAGGAAAATAGATACACATCCAGCTGAACAAAGCCTAAAGAACACGAAAGAGAACACGATAAATGGCAGATTCCCAGAGAAGTCTATTTGCTGTCATATATGTTCACTTGCCTATGTCCATTGTCACACTAAAAGCGATGCCATGGAAATAAAAGTAGCCCAGTTGTTCATCAATTGATAGAAGTATAATGACAATTTAGTATAGATACATATGAAAAGTTTTTGAGCTTTAATGAAATTATGGGTTGTCAAGCACATTCCTGGAGATGGGTATAATCATTCTTCGAAGTCAGAAATCCCAGACATGTAAATCCAAATGTTGTGTGTTCTTTCTCATGTGTTCACACTAGCTTTGAGTGTTTACATATGTGTCTTTAAGTTGGAGTACTTGGAGAGGTCAAGAAATAGTAATGACATAGTAAAGGATCCTTGAGGTAGACTTCACACTAAGGGAATAGAAAACAGATGTTATGAAGGTTTAAAAGAGTATAATGAAACAGGAAGAATTAGTGCAGGAAGAGATCAGAGGACAGTTTATAGGATGTTTGCCAGAATGTTAATTCCAGACAAACAGCATAATTGTAGCAGAGATAATATGGGATAAACAGACACTTTCTAATTGGATTGTTGCTTAGTCTACAAGATTGAACTTGTGTGCTACACTGTTAACATCGCCCCAAATTCTATAGTTGTGTAGATCATAGACAACTATACTCTTCTATTCAACTAAGTTCAATACTATTTTGCTACTAAACAGCCACAGTAATAAACTATCCATTGAGTTCTAATTTCCTTATCCATAGAAAATGCCTCTCTCAAACATCATTAGAGAACCTTCCTCATGCAGTAGATAGTGAGTCACGACAGGTGAGCCTGCAGAAAGTACATGTTGTGTACTCATCTATGAACAGGACAGCTACACCACAGTCTCCACTCTTAATAAGCATGGGTCATCAGGAGCACATTAAAACTTAAATTATTTATTGAGAACACACACACACATATACACACATACATATTTTCTCATGTTGTATCTATATACAACACTTGTTGAGAATATATATATATATTCTCAACAAGTGTGTATATATATAAATCTATTTTATACTCTTTTATGTACATTTCCTATTCAACTTTTCACTTCAAAAGCCAACACTATTGTGCTGCAGGAAGGTGATATTAGTGGTGTGAAACACAAAGGCAATACCTGAAACAACATGCTTTCAAAGCTAGGAAATGTATCTTTTATTTGCATGGGTACATGGAAAATAGATCAGAACTAACATCAAGAGAACAGGAAAATATCTTCATATCCTTTTATCTCAGTTGAAGAGTTGCCCATGTGCATTAAAGACAGGGCAGTCCTGAAGACAGCATATGAAAAATAAATGTAAAGAATAATATGAAACCACTTCTGCAAAACATTAGAACAACATACATCATACATTTGCTCTGTCTAATTCTGTAAAATGTAGCAAACTAATAAGATATTTAAAAAATACGTCAGCAGAATTGAGTAAAGCAAAGTTGACAATGGCAGTGACATTAAAAAGCGGCATACAATCATATTGATAAAAGCACTTGAGAACCTTCAAGAAATATAAGATTGGGAAATGACTCATTCACTCAAATGCTTTCCCAGAAAGCATTAGAAGATGAATTTGGATTCCTGAAACCTACATACGGGGTAAGATTTAATAGGTTCTCTTTGTAATCTCAACACCAGGGAAGGTGAGATTATAGGCTCTCTGGGGTTGCTAGAGAGCAATTGAGCTGCACTAATGATGTTTAGGATTAGCAAGATACACAGCCTCAGAAAATAAGGTGAATGGCTAACTTAAAGCACTGAATTTATTTTTGATTTAGACATACACAGGCACACACACACACACACACACACACACACACACAGAGACAGACTACATAAACATGCACACACACACACACACACACACACACACACACAGGAAGACAAAGGAGGAAATAATTTCACTCAATAAATATACCTCACAAACATATGCATGCTATAAGGACAAAGATATCAAATTGCTTTCTGTTTAATATATCTAAGAGAATTAGAATATTCATTGATGCACCTTATATGTGGAACAAATGAAATTAAAACAGACATTTTTCTAAAATGCAAAATGATGTCAATAAATTTACTATATGTATTTACAGTATTATTCCCCAGTGTTTATAGGGATTGTATTGGTATTGAGAGGTTTTCATAGCTTCATTATATGCTTTATGTGTTTTCTAAACCCACTATAATCATAAAAGATCTATTGTACCATATGCAAAGTAAATGAAAACTTACCTGGTGATGCTATATAGCGTTTCGTACTATATTATGATAATGCAAGCTTTACTAATCCACTGGGACTTTCAAACAAATGAGAAAAAATACTAATTGAGTGGAAATGTTGTTGGTTCATAAAAGAACCAAGATGATGTATTTTGAGAGAATTCAGGCAAACGCTGGATCTGACCCATGGTTTGAACACTATTTTGTAGGTTCTAGCTGAGATATAATATAGAATCTATATGTGTTAAAATTTCAGTCCTGTTAGACAGTCCTCAAAGATGTTTGAATTTCTGGCTTGTGAACCCGAAGGAATTGGACACCTGGCCTCCTTTCTCATGATTTAAATGCATTTTGGTTCATCAACTTTTTCTCCAGTCATAAAACAGTGCCTCACATAAACTTCATGCCACAGTCCACACGTCAGAGGTGGTAGCCTCGGATGAATCAGCCACAGTGAATTATACCTTGGCTTCACTGATATTTTTGTCTCTGCTAGTTGGTGAACCGAAAACTATACGAGATTTAACCAATTCCGTTGTCCCGTCAGCACAATTTTTTTCAATGAGATTAAAGTTAAGGGAGTATGTGTAAAGGCAGATGGAGAGGAGTGTTAGGATGTCGTGTGCTGTGAGAAAGAGGGTGTATTGGAGAGAGGTAAAACTACCTTGAGGCATTGTCTCTTCTTGTCAGTAGACAGCTGTCTATGTTCAATAGATGCAGCCATGATTGATGAAATGTGTATGTGCACTAGCACAGAAACACGAAGTAAAGTCTCTCTCTCTCTCTCTCTCTCTCTCTCTCTCTCTCTCTCTCTCTCTCTCTCTCTCTCTCTTTCTCTCTCCCTCCCTCCCTCCCCCCCCTCTCTCTCTCTTCCTCTCTCTCTCTCTCTTCCTCTCTTTCTCTTTCTTTTTGAGGCAGGGTTTCTCTGTATAGCTCTGGCTGTCCTGGAACTCACTTTGTAGACCAGGCTGGCCTCGAACTCAGAAATCCACCTGCCTCTGCCTCCCGAGTGCTGGGATCAAAGGTGTGCGCCACCACGCCAGGCGTAAAGTCTCATCAGGTGGCATGCTGTACTTCATAAAAAAACAACCGTGTTTTCAGAAAAAGGAGTGAATTAACTGTATTTTGTGATTTTGAATGTTTATTTTTATTATTTTATTTTATTTTATTTTATTTTATTTTATGTATGTGTGTGTGCAGTTTTGCACAGGTGAATGTCACTGCCTGAGGAGGGCAGAGGGTTGGATTCTTTCTGAAGCTGGAGATACAGAAGAGTTTTGAGCTGATTGGCAAGAGTGATGAGCCTCAAACTCAGCTCTTCTCTTAGAGCAGCAAGTGCTCTTAAACACTGAGCCCTCTAGGCCTCTATGGTGTGACTTTAAACTTTCTGTACAAATTAATAAGTAAATTATTTATTAGAAGGAATTTTTATTTTAGATAATATAAAACGACCGTAGACAAATCAGTTTTAGAAATTTGGTATATCAGAGAAATTTGGAGTTTACTAATCCTTAAATGATTTGTATCTGTAATTCTGCACAGTGGCTCAGTGGAGGTTATTTATTCAATTCAGTTAATAATATGCCCAATAATGCCTTTGCTCCAAAATGAATACACCATAATTTCACAGATACTAGACAGCTTCTTATCTTTAATAACTAAAATTATGGAAACCTGACAGGAGATTAAAGAAGTATGAAGCTGGATAAAATTTTTTAAATGTTAATTATACTTTAATGTTATTACCTGTGTAATTTTATAGTCAAGAAATTCCTTCATGTTATACCTACAGCATAAGTAATGATGTATTGGAAAATTTTTCCTATCAATCAGAAGTAATATCTATGCTACTGAATAATAAAATGTAGAGGTTTCAGAAAAAAAAAATCTAATAGAAAAACTGACCATTGGAAGTGACTTGTAACTCTTAGATATTTCATATAAACTCTTCTTTCCACTGGCAAGCTGAACATTATTAAATCCTAGAGCTATTTACAAACTATCATATAACAAATAATAATTAAATAATATAATTCATTTTATTATTATTTCCAATGAGCCTTTTTTAACTTGTTTCAGAGTATTTTATTTTAAAATGAAACACAGTAAAAGAAACACACATTGCCCCAAATTGAAACCTATTTGATTATGTGTTACACCAAATTTCAAACTGTTGTGAAAAGGTGTTCTCATAGCAAAGTAATTACTTAAAATATATATTGTCTTTACAATATATACAGTAAAGCAGCAATACCTATTTGCCATAACAGTTTCAGAAGTTTATAATCTTGTAAAACATAATATAGTAAAAAATGATTCTTAAAATGTTTTCATATAATAATGGAAATATGCGAATATGAGAATAAATACTACTGAAGTGTTGCAAACTAACTAGGAAAGACTGTATTTCCTAAACTAGAAGTTGTTAGCACACATGATTTCTATCTACAAAATATTTTAATGACGGAAGTTATAGATTTAGAAAAAGTTCAGAAGTGAAATATTAAATATTGCCTTAGCATTCCATAAAACCTGGAATAATACTGCTCTTGGTAATGTGTATTAAAATCTAAATACAACTAAATCCATTCTCTAGAATAGACAAACTGCGATTGGGTTGGTTTTACTCTGTGACTATTTTTCTTCATTTTAAATGGAGTTTTATGCTTGAAAATAAAAAAAAAACTTTCCATCATTTTCATCTATTTTAAGTATATGTTGCTGATAAGATGAAATAACTTGTCTATGAATATGTAAATATTTGATAGCCATCAAAACGAGTGGGTAGTTATTCTAAATTTCCCACTTCTACCAAATATCCTGCCGGTTCAAGAAATATTTTCTCAGTGCACAAAAGAGAAAATATAAGGATGTATATTTATCCTTAGAAAAAAACTGAGAAGTAGCCATGGTGTAATTTAATAATTGATAAGCTTCCTAATTAATGGAGTTACTGTATACAATGAAGTAATGCTTATTTCAGACACCATAGGCTAACAAATAAAAAGCACAGTGTAACGTGTCTATTACCTTCCTTAGTCCACCAATTCTACAAGGGCTATTGTCATTGCTCTTGCTTATCCTTCAGAATGTGACAGTAGCATCCAGTTTTTACAGACACCACATATTTGAGTCTTAGAATATGAAGAAATTCAACTGGATCTGACTGGCAAGGTTTATGCCTATTGGCTAGTTTTCTTACTGCCAAATGGTATTATGGACAGTGCTTGGGGAAATATGGATTGAAAGCTTTTAAACTCCATGAAACCAATGGCAGATTGGCAAGTATCCATTGATGCTATACTGGCATCCTTGGGATGTGGGAGCAACTGACTGCTTTCTCGTTTGAATTAAGGCATAGAACACTAGCTTGTATTCATGACTGTTACTGTTAACTGGGGGAAAAGTCCATGGCCTAGGTATATGGTAGGCCCCAGCAGAGAATCTTCTACTAGTATTATCTTAAGGGACTGAGGAATAAACTGCTCTCTAAATACTTATCCTTATAGTTATTGATTAGTGCAACTTACAACCTTCCTCAAATAACCTTCCTTTGCAGTAGATGAAGACTAATATAGACTAAATATTTTAACGTGTAACGATTCAGTGTCTGTGGAACATTCAAAAACAAACAGAACATCTAATATCACCTTCGTCCTACCACAGGTCATTAAAGAATGCTTTAAGAGGGAGAAGAAAGGTTTTAAATGCCAGACAGAGGTTCTTGAATACTGCCACAATACGGTGATTTCCAGACACGGCAGAGATGTTGCATACAAAAAGACCTGTCCGAGGGCCAGCTAGCCATAATTAAAGCATTGATGGTAGAGGGCCTCACAGTACTTTCCTCATAGCTTAGGACAGGTTGGTGGGAATAGTTGCTGTGGTGGGAAGAAAAGATGAAAATTGGAATGAGACGAACTCCTTGAAGATCTGAAGAACAGTCATCCCAGAAGCAAAACTTCCTATAACAAGGGGTTCTCTTTTTTTCTTTAAATTTCTCTTGTTATTATTATTATCATTATTATTATTATTATTTAATTTTCTTTTTACAATCCAGTTGTTATCCCCGTCCAGGTCCATTCTCCAACAGTTTTATACTGATTTTTTAAATTTATTTAATTCTCCTTTTGGGGGGATTATCACATTTCTACCTTCTATCTCATCCCTACAAACTCCCCCAAACACACCTCCTTGCTCTCTTTCAAACTCATGGCTTTCATTTCAAAAAAACACTGGGAATTTACACGGCTGACTGTTTCTTCAAGCACACAATAAATGATCAACTATAATATGTAAGTATAAAATTGGATAGATAGATACATTTAAATCTGAGTGGTCTATGTATCAAATGTATAACTACAAACATAATTATTCATCTCAATTGTTGTCAGTATATTGAATCACCACAATGGAACGGAAAAACCTTGTAAGATATTAATCTCTCTTTTGTCAACAAGTATTATTTTAATGTTTCATACAGTACTATTTTCTCAGCATCTCACTTTTCATGAATTCAGTAAGAATGGATTTTGGTGGGAAAAGATGATCATTTATTGATGCAAATCAGTTTGTGGAGTATGTCAGATGGCCATGCTTCCGGACAAGCATCTGTTTGTATTTTCCACAGTGTCAGATTTTGGATTGAACACTCAGCAGAGCAGAAGGATCGATATCAATTAGAAACAACATTATTTGAAGCCATTCTTATTTAAGTATTTTAGAAAGTCAAATTTTTGCAAAGAATATTTTCTCAAGACTGGTAATCACTTAGTACATAAAGCCTATCATCAAAGAATTCCCTACTCTGACAAAGTTTATTGATTGGGGCGATGCAGCCTTTTCATTGAGCTAATGTGTGTCTTTTTTACTATAAATGTTTGGCATTTCCTACAATGAAAAAAATGGGCATCATTGCCAGGATGCTGACAGGGTGTCCTAGTTTGCTTCTGTCTGAAAGCCACAATTTTCCACTCCTAAGAGTCAGCACTTCCACGGTGGTAATACTAAATGTAAGTGTTAAAAATACCTTTCTGCATGCACATGACATCTGCCTGCAATGCTTCCTCTGAGAAACAGCTATGCCTGATGCCCATATCTAGTCAGGATCTCAAGGGCTGCCTTTGAAGCCACTGAGCTTAGATGATCTAAAAGCTGGTTATGTCTCTGCCTTGGCACACCATGGATATCCACAGATAGCTGAGTCTTCTAGTTTCAAACTGCCTCTTTTTTGGCTCCTTGTGTGAGCACTCAGTGGCTCAAAGTTAATTGGTCTTGATGGAACTTTCATAATTTCTGCTAAAAATATTGAAGCAAATGATTTCATAGCATAAATTTAAATGACCACTTACTGAAAAGAAGATTTTAGATAGCATAAAGTTTTTAGAAATGTAAAACTTTTTAGGTAGCATAAAATTTTTAGCTAGCATAAAAATTTTAGAAACATAAATTTTCCCAAGATTTTCACCATCTATTCAACCACAGTAAAAATAAGGAAGAGTACGTATTATCTTACGTCATTCTCATGTTCTCTGATTGTCAGCTTTTGCCTCTGTCACTGAAGACATGGACATACTAAGATGTTATTTTGTGGTATTTCACATGATAACTCATTAATCAAGCTCTCATAAGCGATAATCGTGATTTTAAGCAACTTTAACTGATGATAATTATCTGCAAGATTTAGAAAGTGGAGACATCATTTTCTATTGATCAAGTTCAAAGGATCAGTTGCCTATGTCAGTCAGATATATTTTCCCAGAGTCTTATAAGATAGCATAGGTCAGCAGGAAGAAAGTTTATGATATTCACAGAGATTAGGGAGATCAGAAAGCTTGTGAGAATGATGAGTGCCAGAGACAAGAGTCACACTGTCAAGAAACTACTATAATACACAGTAAGCAAGAAAGTCATAGAAATAAATGTGTATAAATCCAGAGGCACTAGTTTGAGAAGATGTTGGCACAGAGACAAAAGAAATCATAAAATGAATTGAGGGAAAATTAAAGCACCAGAATGATATATTGTTTTGGTGGCATCAGTCATTTAATTGATATTACAAAAAGCCACATTCTGTAGGACTGAAACAAACAAACCCACTTATTTTTATTGAATTAAAGTTGAATGGGACTTTCGCAATTATATCTGTCAATGTGCACCTGTATGAATATATCTTATATAAACACAAATATATAATATAAATTTTGATGTGATATATAATATTTTATCGCAAATTCTAGAAAGAGAAAAAAGGAGCAATATGTAGATATTTTAGGTAAGTACATAATTTTTAAAAGGTTAGGCTAATTTTTGGAGCATACTTGTTTGTTCTGTGTTGGACATTTGAAACATATCAGCTTAACACATCACCTGTTTTTCTGCAAGTAATCCCAAATAAACTCCTTTGCTCAACTTGAATAAAAATCCTACATTGGTCTCTCTGGGCAAACATTTCTGTATATTAGTCCAGAAAAACCATACAACAGTGATATTATTTAGTCTGTTACAACATTTGTCAAACAAGGAACTAATAAGATGAAACACTAGATCAGAAAAATAAGTAATACAAAAAATTAATGGCTAGTTCTGGTATGGTAGAGATGGAAACACTATCAAGGGCATGTGAAGACTGACAGAGGCTGGTATAATCGTTACTGCCACGTGCTTCCACAGTTAGTGCATGTGGCAGAAGTTACTACCCAAAGTCTTGAATCATTTGTACAGCTTCTGTGATTTGTGTTTCAGCTTTTGAATGAGCACTTTGATATGTCCACCCAGACTCAGTTTCATATTTATTCCTATTCCTTGCAAGATCACCTAAAATCAGCTTAGAGAATATTGACATTTTCCTATTTGCTTTCTCTGTCACTGCTGGAATTTGCTATTGCACAGCACTGCTGCTTTAACAATATAAATATTCAACAAGTAAATTTACATTAGGCAGAATAAATTATTTCCTTTCCTTGATGAAAATTAAGTTTTATTTTACTTGAGAAGGCTGCCATCTTTCAAGGTGCCAATGTTCTTTATGTTAGTATAGTGCTTTATCATCAATTTATTCTGCCACAATAATACAAGTGTAGGTCACTGGCAAATTCATTACAGATTCTGTTATTCTCATTATATTTATGGGATGTATTCTTTAATATAGCTGAAAGGTAATATAGATCCCAGTAATATTTTCCTGTTGCTACATGAAAAAGGAAACTTACCGTTCAGATCAACACATGGTTATTTTTTAATTGTTGACCTGATGTATAATGTAGCTCACATCAATGTCAGTGTATCTGTGCCACTGCACAGATCTGAGCTACAATTCCTTCTGGGTTTAGTTTGGGGGTGTTGTTTTTTGTTTTTTGTTTTCCTTTTAACGTTTGTACTCCTGCTAGGTGACTGGTGATTGGCCCTCTTTTTCCATCCTCCAAATTAGAAACAGCTCATCCACCTGTCCTTACATGGCCTCTTTCTGACTCCATGGTTTGTCTTTGAAGACACTTGTGACCATGTCACACTTACTAACTTCACTCCACATCACCCACTGCTTATGTCCTCTAGTTAATGGGCATATTCTTCCTTTTCTATAACAGAATATAATGACAGAGTTCAATAGTCTCCTAGCACACTGATCTTCCATATAGTCACATTCAAACAGCTCATAATATTTATTGTTAGAAGCATTGCTGTGATTCATTTAATAATACTCAATTTTAGAAATAGCATCACTTAAATGGCTGTTTGTCTGAAATCTTGACACAGAAAAAAGCAGTAAAAGCCTAGCTGAATCAACCAGTTTCAGGGTCATTGAGAGGTTCTGTCTCAAAATATAAGGAATAGTAAGCGACAAGGACACTTGTTGAACTTGCTTCCATATACATATGGCCATCACAGAGTCATACATACACACAAAGACAGACACACACAATCCCAAAACAAGAAAAAAAGATTTTAAAATGAGTGGGACTATAACTATGATGCCCTATGATGTTTGATGGTGGGATTGGTGTTTATGTGTATCTAATACTTTATGAAAGAATCTATTTATTTGCTATGCATTTCATTGAATATTTTTGTAACCTTAATAAGTCTAGCAACCTTGTGCATTTGCATAAATATCACTTTTACTACAGTCATTTTTCCCACCTTGCTGCTGAAACTGCAGATTTTCATCTCAGTTCTTAATGGTTTCTCTGGTTTGACAATGTCCAGGCATAGATCATATCATAGTAGAACTGGGAAGTTAAATGGCCACCATCTTAATCAGAGTATTATAGGAGGAAAGTTTTCATAACTGATGCAGATGTTTCCATTATGCTCATCGTTGAATTAAAATCTTCAAAAAGTTAGGACTAACTGAGATAAATTTCATGGCATACCCTAGTCATATACAAACTGCAAAAATCAAGAAATATCACTCTAGGTATATTAGAAGACATATCTTACATTATGTAAACACATATATATACACCTACATACACAGGTAATTACAGCTTTTTCTTGTGGACCTCTGTGTTTTATTTGACACCAAGAAACTTTCCAGAGCTATGCATGATGCCACATGTTTGTCATCCTATCACTGGAGAGGCTGAGAATATAGAATTAACAATTTGAGGAGCAGGAATTCAAGAAAGTGCAACTATGTCTCAAAACTATCCCTTTGTGTCACGATGATGGCAAAAGCTTTTAATGCCAGCAGGAAGGAGGCAGAGGCAGTCAGATTTCTATGATTTCCAGGCCAACCTACAATAAACATATCCATTTCTGTGTAATAAAACCATTTATATTTAATTTAAAATATCACCGATATAGCTAATTAAATAAAAACTGTACTAAGGCATTTAAGTGTTTTCTTTTTTAAATTAAAGCAATGAATATGTCATTCAAAGCAATACCTTCTTTTTTTTTATTAGGTATTTTCCTCGTTTACATTTTCAATGCTATCCCATAGATCCCCCATACCCATCCCCCCAATCCCCTACCCACCCACTCCCCCTTTTTGGCCCTGGCGTTCCCCTGTACTGGGGCAAATAAAGTTTGCAAGTCCAATGGGCCTCTCTTTGCAGTGATGGCAGACTAGGCCATCTTTTGATACATATGCAGCTAGAGACAAGAGCTCCCGGGTACTGGTTAGTTCATATTGTTGTTCCACATATAGGGTTGCAGTTCCCTTTAGCTCCTTGGGTAATTTCTCTAGCTCCTCCATTGGGGGCCGTGTGACCCATCCAATAGCTGACTGTGATCTTTCTGCATTTGTTCTGTGCTGCTCTGACAGTACACATAAGAATGGGAAATCTTCACAGAACAGAGATTTCTTTTCTCACTGTTCTGGACAGTGGCAAGTCCAAGATCATGGTGCTGGGTTTGATAAGGGCTTTCTGGATCTGGACCACTAAAGAGAAGAGAAGACTGAATTTACTCTTGGAAGCTGGTTTTGGAGTGTATTTAATTTATCCATGAGAACAGTAACCCTCCCTTGCTGATTGAAGAGCTTCCTAATAGATTCAAATTTTGTCTGTGTGTGGATATATCTATGAATGTCTGAGTGTGAATGTATTTATGGTGGTCTGAGAACAACTTTACTGTCATTTCCCAGGCATCATTTGACTATCGTTCTCATGTTTAAATGGAGTTCTCTAACTGGTATGAAATCCAGTAAATAGGCAAAGCTGGCTGACCATCAAATCCCAGGTTTATGACTCTCCAACATCTCTGCAATCATTACAGATGCATCTAGCTATGTAACTACACCTGTATGGCTCTCTGTCTGTCTCTGTCTCTGTTTTTCTCTCTCTCTCTCCTGCAACCCTTTCTCTCTTTCTCTTTCTCCCTCACCCTCTCCCTCTCTCTCTGTCTCTCTCTCTCTGTCTCTCTCTCTCTGCCACACTCTCTCTCTCTCTGTGTGTGTGTGTGTGTGTGTGTGAGAGAGAGAGAGAGAGAGAGAGAGAGAGAGAGAGAGAGAGAGAGTCCTGGAAATCAAACTCAGGTCTGAACAATCCAGTTCAAATACTGATTGTACTTGACTGTAGATTCTACCATCCAACAATGTCTACTGATGTTTAAACTCTAGCATAGAACAATGAAAAATATAAATTGAGACACAGAGAGATGATTGATGTCACTGTTTCATGTATGTTGCCATTTATATAGACATTCCTTTTTCAAAAATTCAGGATTTTTTTTTAAGAATCTCTTCCTGAGAGTCATCTTCTCTACTCAGAATATAATTGAATGGTTTGAAACCACACAGTTTAGAAGTTTGCTCTGTAGTTGCTCTGAAAGCTAGGAGTAATAGACACCATATGTCCTGGCTTCTCTACAGTCTCTTTTGCTTAGTTTCCATAAGTGATCATTTTTCTCAAGATGAGTGAAATTTATTGAATTCATGTTACATTTTTCTTCTTCAAATGTAGACTTTTTATTTGGTTTCTAACATATGAAGATGTATCATCTAAACTGAAATTAAAAATGACTTTTTGTGAAGTGTATCTCCACATAAAATTTTTTAACAAGCTAAAATAATAATCTTAAAAATATGAGTGCCCTGCACTGCCACCTGATGCCATGGTGTTGTCTGGGTCTGTATTCCAACTGCATGTGTTCTGTGTTGATATCTGTGGCCCATGTTGCCACCTAGTGTCATATGAATGTACACAATCTGCGCTGCCAAGAGAAGCCATGGGCTTTGCAGCTGCAAGGGCTACATGATCTGACCGTCCTGCCCTACCACCTGAGCCCATGCTGATGTCCTATGTCTGTGATGTCCTGTGAGACCTGCGATGGTGCCCATGCTCCCTGAAGCAGCAGAGAGTCATTTTGATGTCTGTGGTCTGAATGGCCACTGGAGACCAGGCTGAGCTCCATAGCACATGCTGATCTTAGAGACTGTAGATTTCCATAGCCTGTGCTGTCTTCACAAACCGTGTGTAAGTCTGTGACCCACATTCCTGCTGACTGTAAATGCCAAGGGAGGTACATTTGCCATGGTGCTGATGACTATAGACTCTCAGGTGTTAATAGAGATATAAGAGGCTTCTGGGACAAACCCTATGACTGCCCCTCCCCAAAAATGTAACAGCCTAAAAAAAGCTATTGAAAAGAACTCTTAAAAATTGTTATAACGATGCTAAAGTGCAGCGCTCCACAGATGATGGCTTCTGCCAGGAGTGCAGGAGGGGTGGGATCAGACTCGCTGTTTTGTTTTGTTTTTTGAGGGCTGGAGTTTCACCTTGCTCCTGTGAGTATATGCTCAATGCAAATTAGACTTGTTTTTCTTTTTATTCTTTCCTTCTTTCTTTCTTCCTTTCTTCTTTCCCTCCTTCCTTTCTTCTTTCCTCCCTCTCTCCTTCCATCCCACTCTCCCTTCCTCTTTTCCCCTTTCTTCCTCTTCTTCTCCCTCCTCCTCCTCCTCTTCCTCCTCCTCCTCCTCCCCCTCCTCCTCCGCCTTTGTTTTATTGTGAGGAGGGCAGAGAGGGCAGGTCACAGGGCTGGGGGCAGGCCTGAGAGGATTGAGAAGTGAAAGAGCTCAGAGTTCATGGTGTGAAATTCCCACCAGACTTCACACTCTAGGGACACATTATCCAACTTGCTTAAGTTCCCGACTGTTTTCCTAAATTCTGAGCACTCACTTCCCCTGGTTTCTTCCTTTTCCTCCATGTTTTCCCTTGTGATTTACATTTTTTTCTCTTCAATATTCCCATTCTTCCTTTTAACTTCATTCTCCTACCCATGGCTTCCTATCCAGTGCCTTAACACACAACTCTTGTGTGCTCCTGTTTTGCCTTCAGGGGACACACAGGATGCCATCCTGGACATCTCATACTTTAATTTAAAAAGTAGTCAGTTTTGGCGTCCTCTCTCCTTTCTGCTCTTATTGTAAAACTTGCATATCCTCAATAGTATATTAGTTACATTTTTCTTGCTCAGGACATGAAATTTTTCTTGTTAGTCTTTCTCCATCATCAGTTGTATATCTCTTTTTAAAACATCAAATCGAGTGAGCTTTGTTATTTGTATAAATATAGAATCCAACCTTTCTCTGTTTCTACAGTGTCCCTGGGCTGTTAGGTGCCATCATTGCATCTCAGAAATCACGATGTATCTGTCACTTCATCTTGTTTTTGTCCTTGTCCCTCTACAGGCTAACTTTGGCGGAATCTTCCAAGTTTATTGTTGAAATACATGACAGATAATGTCACTTTTCTGTTCCAAACCTTCCTTTCGCTATCCTGATTGCCCTACTGAAAGTCTAAAATCCTTGCAGGTATCTTTCAGACTAGCCCTTGTGTCTGTTACTGTTTAACTGTGTTTCACTTTGTCATCTGAGGTTCTTTCATTCATCTATAACTAAATGTCTCAATGGGGAAAAGAAGAAACACATTTACTCTCAGTTAAGAAATGTGAGCATCTAAGATTCGGCTCCAGGAAAAGAGAGCGAGAAACCAATTACTGAATGCTTGCTTTGTTGTTATTTCAATTTTGTTGCTTAGATTTGTTTATTTTATCTGTTGTCTTTGACACAAGATTCCAGTACATAGTCCAGGCTGGCCTCAAACACGCAGTCCTTCTATCTCACCCTACCAATTTTGAGATTATAGGCTTGTACCTATAATCTCAAGTATACCACAGAAGCCTCAAAGGAGGACCTTAATGCATTTTAATGTATTCATTATTCATAGATGTAGACTTTAAATCCTCATATTCCTCTCTCTCTCTCTCTCTCTCTCTCTCTCTCTCTCTCTCTCTCAGAATTAAGTCTTTAATGCATTAACTTTTTGGACACTTTCATTCTTTATATCTGCAACAGTATCATCACCACTGCTGTCCTGTCTCAACTTTCAACATAGCAGGTGTCCCTTCCCCAGATGACTTTTGCATTTCTTACTCTCTCTGGACTCTTGCTCCATAAAAATTACCATTATTCATAGTCACAGTTCTCCCTAGACTTTTTAAAAAAGTATTATTCTCAGCAAAGGCTTCTTAGCCATAGTAGTTAAAATACCAAGCCACCATCTACCTCTTTAAACATGTGCTCCCATATCACTCTTAGATCTTTGTCTTAATATATTTTTTCTAGAAACTGCAAAATTCTCATTACAGTCTTATTTACAACAACTCTCATTAGACCTCAACTTATTTAACAAGAGACATAAATTTATAACTTAATATGTAGTATAATAAAATTTAAGTTAATATAGAGTAGGCTTTGATTTGTTTCTGGAAATATAATTAATTTCTTCAGGAAGAAATTAGTCAACAAAATAGGAGATTGTAAGTGTTGAGAATCAGGTCTTCTTGTCAATCTTAGGCACATAGTTTTCTTTAACTATGCAGAGTTTAAAAGAAGCAACCACCCAAGAACAAATTATTCAATAAGGACAAAGATACAAATGAGCAAATTTTCATTGTGTATTTTATCGTTATGCATTAAAATTGTGTCTTATTTACTACAGGCAAACACAGTTAATTGTATATGCTTAAAAAGTAAAACTAATTCATAAAGTTGGATTGAGAGAAACATAATTATTTCGATTCATTTATGAGCCCAACATGTACTTGTTGAAATGGTGTTTATATCTCAATACATAAAATACATATTAAGTGTAAATTTCTATTTTAAATTTTATATATTTATCATTAATTATATTTATTCAAACTTAAATTAGCTTTATTCATATTGCCTTCTCTTTTATATTTTGGCTTGCTTTTTTGGGAGGGGTGTTTGGTGGCTAGGTTTTTGGCATTCTGTTAGGGGTTTTAGGCTTGGTTTTGTGTTTTATAAAGGGGCTCACTCTGTAGTCCAGATTCATGATGACTTCATAGCAAATTACTTGTGTAGGTCTCAAGTAATCTGTGGTTACAGGGATGAGGCACCATGACTGGTTCTAGAGCCTGCATATAAGGGAAGGTAGTTTTCCTTTTGTGGAAAGATATAGTATATTATGTTTAAAAGAAAAGTAAAATAATTCTATTTCTACCGACATTAGATGTTAATAGTAATTTCATCAAACCCATACTACTTTTGCTTCAGTGTTATTAATAAAAGTCAAATAGTTAAATAGTGTTAGGATATCTATAAAAATCAGCATCTTCGTGTTCAAACTTTGATATACTTATTTAAAATAATGTTGCTATTAAGTAGATTGAGAATAATTATATTAAGTAAACTTTCAACATCTTCAAATTGACTTCCATAAGAGAGACATATCAACATACATTGGTTTAAACTTTCAAAGGTGATTTGAAATACTTCCATTTATAACTGAAATAACTGTTGGAATTCCCTCTACTGGTGGAAGCAGGAAAACTGAAAATGTCTTTTTTTTTTTAAAACCAGCACTTGCATTGACTGTGTCCTTTGCAAGCTTTCAGTGTGATCTTGAATTACCAATCTTATCATTGAAAATGATCTCCTATGTATTTTAATAAACAATTTGATTGAATATTTTTGGTCATTATACATTATTCAATTTGCCACTTTTACCAAGAACTTTCCTAAATTATTGTAGCCCAGCAATGCAGAAATCTACACATCACAACTTGCTTTACACAGAAGCAATATCTGTGCATGCTAGGAGAGAGCAGAACAATGGTTATTTCTACAGTCACGTAACCTGGACGGTCACCGGCTCACTTTCCTGTAGATATGTTCTTAGCTCATTCACAGACTAAATCAAAACATTTTAAGCATTGATAGACATGTTAAATTATTTATCTTTAATGCCATTTCATTTAATATCTAGTAAAATATTTTAATGGGTAATTTGGTAAATATTGATAATATAACTATCCAATAATATGGAGGAATAAAATACCCGATAGTAAACGTATTAGAGATATCCACCAATCTAAACATACTCTAACAATGAAAAAAACCAAAACTGTTAGCTAGCTATTTTATGTCTCCAATTGAGCCAAAATCATTTATGTTGGGGTGTTAGCCCTCTTTTGAGTTGTTGGCCAGGGATGACCAAATCTACTCCAAATTAAGTCTATTGCTATTGCACTTGGTTACCCATCAAAGATGAAATTTAAATCTTCAGTGGGGAAGACATGCACAGCAGAAACATCTAGCTCAGAAATGCCTGAGCTAGAACTTTCATGAATGCCCCTGCCTGAGGACTAATTTAAGGAAATCTGAAAGAACCATGAAATCTTCCACAGGAGGCAGGCAAACAACAGTTCTACCAATGTATAATTTTCTTGCACTACATCAACAATCAGTGTGGCAGGATAACCCTTATGGGGCAGTAGTGGCATGCATACATTGGCAGTAACCAAGAGGTTTTTTTTTAATTGGTTTTAAGAGTTTCTCAACAAGAGTGAAAACATTCCTGGTATTGGAAACATAGCTATGTAATGTGTCATGGATTCATGATAATTGGCAAAGAATTTACACCCCCCCATTTATTAAACCAGCTTATACCTTAACCTAGCTAGTATAAATATTTGTCCTTGTATCCACAAGTAAGTATAACCCTGACCTCTCATCAAGGAAACTTCATTTTACAACAGACAAAGATTGATACAGAAAACAACAAAATCAGTATACAGAATTGTGGAGCTCAGAACCAATGAATACATCTTCAAAACATTACCATACCAGGGGACACTGCAGAGAGGAAGCAGTGGATCGTGAATTTCCTGTGAGGTCATGCCCGATCGTAATGTTATAACCTATACCCATAAGGTCCCAGCATCATGATGCCCAAACATGTACTAAACAAAGATGGTCACAATGGTTATGACAAACTGGATGAGGAAAGTCTATGAGCCTCAAGCCTAAGCAAAGAACTATAGGTAAGTTTAACTTTGGGAAAAGTGTGGTGTTCTTCCCCAGCGAAGAGCACAATAACACTTTGTCCAGTACCAAGTGGTTAGCCCTGAAGATGTACATATAATTCACATCATATGGGTTATATGCATAGAGTCTAAGTATACATATGCAATATGCATGCAAGTAAAAAGAAGTCAGGCATTTGTAGGGGAGTGATGATGAAGTATGTATAATTGCTTGGATCAAGAAAGGGCAGGGAAAACACATAAGTGGATGCTCACAGTCAGCTATTGGATGGATCACAGGGCCCCTAATGGAGGAGCTAGAGAAAGTACCCAAGGAGCTAAAGGGATCTGTAACCCTATGGGTAGAACAACATTATGAACTAACCAGTACCCCAGAGCTCTTGACTCTAGCTGCATATGTATCAAAAGATGGCCTAGTAGGCCATCACTGGAAAGAGGCCCATTGGACACGCTAACTTTATATGCCCCAGTACAGGGGAACGCCAGGTGGAGTGGGAGTGGGTGGGTAGGGGAGTCGGGGGGAGGGTATGGGGGACTTTTGGGATAGCATTGAAAATGTAAATGAGGAAAATACCTAATTAAAAAAAAGATCTGTGAAAAAAGAAAGAAAAAGAAAGGGCAGGGAGAAATATAATTATATTATAACTGAAAAGTTAAAGAAAACGTCAATAAAATGGTCATTTATAATGCCTAGTTGTAAAGAGACACAGGGCTTTCAGTAATCAATACATGTATATTTTAGTTATAATTATAGATATTTATGTATAATACATTAATCTATCCTTTCAGGAATAATACAAAGAATATCTGATTTAGCAATGAAAGTTTCTTTTTTCTGTAAATGTGTAGCCTAGTTGAATGTATGTGCAAGTTTGTCTGTATATGGGGACATATATATGTGCATGTTTGCAAGCACGTGCACACTCGTGGATGTGAAGGTCTGAAAGTTGATACTAGGTGTTTCCCTCACCTCCTCTCTAATTTACATATCGAGAAAGGGGCTCTAGACCTGCATCTTGCAAACTTTGGTTAGATTAACTATATCCTCTATCTCTATATCTAAGAGCTAATATTAAAAACAGCCACCACACTGACTACACACTTGTATAAGGGCTTTTGAGACCCAAATCCAAACATTCATTCACATATAGTGATCTTTCTCCCAAGTTTTCAATGGTTTCCTTTAAGAAGTAAACGCCATGTCACATATGGCTGTTTAGCCCATTTGAGTGTGGTTTGTAAAAAAGTACAAATATAAAACAAGTGGAAATGTATCTGTGAATCTAAGTTACAAATTTCATAGCAAAGTTGTGCCTTATGAGCTACATTTGAAGAGAAACTACTAAGCTAACTTGTGGGTGATTTGTACAAACCATAGAGCTTGAAGACAGCATCCTGAATCAATATTAAGCAAACAAATCACCAAACCACTGATTCTTTGATAATCTAGCAACATTTGATCTTTATAAATTGATCTTTACAAATACAACCAACAATATCATTTAGCATGTTTGATTTGTACCCTACCGCTGCTCCTGCTGCAAATGGGAAAAAAAAAATATGTTGACAAAGAGTTTGTATGCACTACAATGATTCCTGTCTATACCCAAGCTCTGCCCCATCTTCAAATCATGAAACTCCATATTATGGAGCATATCCATCATGCTACTCATAACAACCAATAAAAAGCTATCATTATAAATAAATGTGCTATCCTATTATCTTGTGGTTAGAATGTCAAGAGTATACCAAGCACTCAGATCTACAAGACTGAGCATCTTCTAAATGCACACATACTGAATATTACTTCCCAAACAATGAAAATGTAAAACAGAAAATTCATACTTCCATACTTCCATGTATATATTATTTTATTAATGGGCCATTGTTACAATAAAGATAATAGTAACAGATATTGTAAGCCCAACATGTGAACCTTTTGTTGGTGTTCTTTTCTACTCCTACTGTGATTTAGGACATGTATTCTGTGTCAGATTTTCAATTAATAGAAAAAATAAGGATGTGGTCATTACTGTGTTTTACAATAATGTGGTAGGACCTATTGAAAGTTTACAACTCGAGATCAATTCAATTTCAAAGTAATATGAGAATTCATGGGTAGTGCACACAAATTGATGCACATGGATAGGTGTCTACTTCATTGGCATGCTTATGACCATTTTGTAAACCTGCCCTTCACTATTGTAAGTGCAGTAGTTCACCATGAGAGAGTGATGTTTTCTTCCACACCTTACTGTAAAGTTAACAACATAAGGAGCTGCTACTTCTGGTTGCCTAACCTTTAGCAAAATGATCCTTGAATTTAATGTTTAGAGATCAAAGAGATTGCTACACTGTCTGCAAAGCTCAGGGCATCCCTCTACCCTAGCAAGAAATAACATCCAAATATCAATAGAACCAACATCCAAAAGTCCTAACCCAGAACACAGTCTTTAGGCATGAACACCTGAATGAAGATAGAGAATTAAGCAAATTGAAAAGTTTGCTGCGGTATTGTCTTTAGTAAGTAAAAAAAAAAAAAAAAAAGAATATAATACACACAATGTATATATCTAAATTTTGGGTTAGTTTTTGAAGGACTATACTGCATCAGTCAAGTGATTCAGCACAACTGAATGTTTATCTTCACCATTTTCAATGTGCTACAGTGTACATGCGTGTTTACATGTCACAACACCGATGTCAGAAAAATTAAAGGGATAGTTTCAACTCTTGACCAGCCATAAGTCAATTCAGAAAGGATGCAACCACTTCTAAAAATGCAGTTTACATTCATTGTGCCAGCAAAACAGAGGCATAGCCTAATAATGGTATTTCTACGATCCAATGGAATCAAACACATTATATACATAGAATACACTTTGTTTAAAATATCATAATATTTTAAACCACATCTCAGCCTCCCATATCCATTTTGACAAAAGTCATAGGAAGAATGATAATTACCAGATTCTACCATAGGAAGCCTCTGCAGGTATCAGGAGCTCTTGCCTCTGCTTGTGACTTCTGTAGCTAATTCTATTCAGGGTGCAGCAGTCAGAGTTTTAAGTAGAGTTCCCTATCACAGTCTGTCTACTGCCTCATTCTGCTTTGCTATTGGTTTACCTTCTGCTGGACCTTTCTGCTGCATTTGAAACAGCTTGCTCTCATTTTGTACAATTCACTGTTTTCAGGCCAGCAATCAATATTAGCTATTAGTATCATTTTTCTATTTGCTTTCTTAAGTTAGCTATCTGTGTTGAAAAACAGTAGAACTATATAGTGCATAAAGTGATTATTGACGGAAGCCTGTTTAGCGCATGCCTTGTGGAAGGAATGAATTGGGTGGCAGACACTAGGTTAATTCACTGGCTGTAAATATAGAATCAAACATATAGCAGGAAGCTTGAAAACAAAACTGCAATAATAATTGGTGCTGGACCAGAACGCTACAGAATGGACTCCCTTCTAGCATTACATTCTGTTTCCTCCTCCCACACATCACAAGGTATGCACAAGATCTTCTCTGGGTTTCAAACTCTTAATTCAGGACCTAATATGTTCTCTGAGGAGATTATATCCTCAGACAGAGAATGGTTATTGCAGAAGGATAGCCTCCTGCTTTTAACATCTGTGGGTGATCTCAGAGAGGTAGAAAAAGGTTGGAAAATGCAAGGAGTGCATACAGTTAGGTTTTTGGCTGCATAACAAAATTTTTCTCTGATCTGTCTCTGGACTCACAGCAGGCATGCCATCACCTGAGCAAACCAAAAAGCACAGTATTTTTTATTCCTAAGAATTTTTATTTGAGAAACCACAAGGATCACTTATCTTGACAAGGCAATTGACATGAGGTAAGGATATTTTAACAACCCTAACTAATAAGATTCTGTTTTCACCTGTTAACACATGAAAGCTTTGCTTGGCTACACATCTTCATGCACAGCACACTCACAGACAAGAATGGAAGCTATTTACCTTGATTGTCAGATGTGGAAACAAAGACAAAATTAGATGAATGTACACTCAGAACAGAACAAGGTTGGCAAGTTAAGGCACTGACTGAGAGTTAACAAACACACAGAGACACTAAATAAACTAGCTAGTGCTCCAGGAGTCAGCGGGCTTCTCTGCCTGCATCATTACTGTGCCTTTGGTAAAAACATAAAAGTTTCACCTTAGGTTTTCATAAACATTTATCTATGAAAACAGCTTGGGAAGGAAAACATTAAAAAAAAAAGGAAAAAAAATAAGAAATTTCTCAAAATCCAAGAGAGAACAAAAACAAAACAAGACAAAATTGTTCATCTTGCAGCAGTTTCAGTGTGCAGATACCTTGTCATTTTGCAGGATACTGGAAAGACCATAATTAAAAAGCACCATGTAAAATCCAATTGCAAAATCCCTGTTTGAGTCGGACCACGCTGATCTCACTTTTTTCAGACTGACATAAATGCCTCTGAATTGGATACCCTCAGTATTCAAATGTGCTGGCAGAGTCCCCTTCCAACTTCTTCAGGGGCAGAGCAGTTAACACACACGCACATCCTCAGAACCGCACATCCTCAGAACCGCACATCCATAGAACACACGGAACCAGCTGGATTGGAAGCACCACATTCCATAGGCTGTATAGCAGCATTCCGGCATGAAAAACACAAATTTATACTAGCGGCAAGGCTGCCGGCTGCAACTTTCCCATTAGCACAGTATCTTGTGAAAAGCATCCAGGAGGAAGATTTCACCAATGCTGTTTCACTCCGAACTGAGTAAGCAGCCCCATTGTACAAAAATATTAATGTCACGACAGAGTAAAGTGTGATGTATTGAAACCTTACCTTGGCTGACTTGCCCTAACTGCTGGAAAGGAACTTAATTTATGAGAAGCACAGGGGGCACTTTCTCAGAGCTCTGGGCACTGCTGCTCACGGTCCTCGGAGAGCCCAGGCTCCGGCTCCGCACCTCCAGCCCCAGGCTCCCAGGCTGGGTCTCTGCAGCTCCCGAGCGCGTCTCTGATTGGCTGGCAGCTCGTGTCGGCCTGCTGCTCAGCTCGGCTCTCGCAGTCTCTCCTCCTTCCTCCCTGACTCTCCCTCTACTCCCTTCCCCTTTTGCTTCCTTCTCCCCCACCCCACCGTACATACTTTTGGGGCTGCACAAATACCCTTTTTGTCCCATAGACAAGGTCACACAGAAAGCAATAAGGTTAATAAGAATCACACACACACACACACACAGGCAAACAAAACAAAAATCTTGTGTTCTTCAAAAATGACAGCCAGGATGCAGGACGCAGGACGACTCGGGTGACAGTTTAGACCAGCAGTACTCTGCGGGGGATGGGAAAGTAGGGGCCAGAGCAAGGGATGACTGTCAGATGGAATGGGAGTATACATCAGAAGGGAAAGAGCAAAGGCAGGCAGGGCAAGCGCTGATGTGGCAAGCTGGTAATAAATTTTCATATTTCCGTGCAAAGTCGTCACAGCCTGCTAAACATCCAACTGCTGGCTCACTCATCAGCGATCCCTAGTATAGAGGAAGTCCAGCGATTTAGCCTGAGAGATGCCCTTTCATGCCGTGTCCCAAGTACTCAAGGCGTGTAGGGTTTATATTAGATGGAGCTTCCTCTTGGAGGTCAGCATTATATTTCTGAAGATGAATGGTACTGCAGTGCCTTCCCAGCCTCTTGCTAGTGCCAGAAGAACTAAGCCATGCGTGAACTTCTCACCTCTTCTGACTCCTGAATAAATTACAACGCTTTGTAATGTACACAGCTTATGATAACAGGGATTTCAGGCCTGACTGGCTGTTTTCAAAATTGATGTGAGCAGCTGAGGCAGCTTCAGTACTTTCTCCCAGCGGGAAGTCAGTCACGCACACTCACCCATCAATACCATCCTGCATCTCACTGGAAGCATCATAGTAAACAAGGGTGGGTGTTTTTCGAAATGGAGCGACTACTCCAAGGGTCTCATGACAGGGATATCAACACTCGTAAGGGATTCTCATTGGTTGCCGACACCAAGAAAATAGCATTCCTTTGGATACATAGTTGCTAAAACTACCAAAGCCCCTTTTGAATGCACACCAGAGGAAAAACTCTCCGGTTGAAAAGAGGTAGTGTTAACAGGATGCAGATTTGCTAATGTGCAAAACAGATGTGAGCTTTAGCATCAAGGTTGGGATTTTTCTCATGATGCTGCTGTAGATGAATACAGCATACAGCATAACTCACCCTCAACATATTTCTTCAAATTTAGGAAATATTCGTTTTCCCAAACCTGTATGTGTGTGTGTGTGTGTGTGTGTGTGTGTGTGTGTGGTTGTGTGTGTGAAAAAAATCAGTAAGATACCCAAGCATTTATTCATAAATCATGGTAAAAGTTTGACAAAGGTTACTTAACTTGTAACATTCCGATCTTATTTGGTCTTTTTCTACTTTGAGAAAGGTCATTTGAGAAGATAAGGTAAGTGGTTTTTCTTTTAAAGTGCAGCAGAGGGAATGTTTAGAATCAACTACTTATATTTGACTGTCTTTATTTCATGGGAGTATTGAAGAGTAGAACTATTTCAGTTGGTTTGGGGGTTGATATTTTGAAAGGAACAAACAGAAATAGTGCTGG
The DNA here is from genome assembly GCF_000001635.26 of Mus musculus. NCBI lineage: Eukaryota > Metazoa > Chordata > Mammalia > Rodentia > Muridae > Mus > Mus musculus. The sequence goes on along the minus strand of NC_000081.6, from coordinate 23,034,800 downwards.
AATTGAATTACCTCTTGTGAAAGAATCTCACATTGAAGTTGCACTACAAAACATGTAATAAGTCAATTAAAATTTGGAAGTCACCAACATTTGAACTGTTAGGAAAAAGTAGAACAGGAACAGCAGTGTCAGAATAATGAGCCAATGTTCTCTCAGGTTTTATTTATTCTCTCCCTTGTGGCTCCCAATACAAATGAAGGATTTCTATATATGGTGTCCTAATTTACTTTAAAATAATATTTCCTAAAAAGTTGAGATTATATTACACTATTTTATCTTTACATATCCTCCCTTCATATACTCCATATATATATATATATATATATATATATATATATATATATATATATATATATATATATTCTTGCTCTCTTTCAAATCCATGGCCTCTTTTTCCCCACTAATTGCTGATATACACACACATACACATGATGTAGATGTATCATATATAGTTAAATATATAAGTAGAATCTGATCGGTCTGTATGTTACTTTGATTGTCTGATAAACCTACAAATATACACAGAAGTAGAATTATATGGTAATCCATTTTTTCTTATTTAAAGGAATATTGAAAAGAGGATGCAGCTCATATCTTGCTCTGTAAGGAGGCACTGGTGATTGAGGGAAAGGTAGTTTTGATGAGTAAAAAGGATAGGAAGGCGAGCGTTTGGTCTCAAAGAAGTCGTGTGGTTTAATTTTAGCATTGTATACTATAGCATCCTCAGGAGAAGACTAACTCTGCTTATTACATCATTTCTAGGTGATTGAAATAGAATGTTTGTTTGCCACCAGGCTACAACTGTGTTTTCTCAACCATCAGTCATGAGAATTTCAGGGGTGTGCTAGAAAAGTAAACAAGGTTTTATTGACCTCCATTTGGGGTTTTCCATCGTTAAGTCAACAATAACTGAATGGAGCAGAGATGCATCATATGGGTCAACATTTTCTTGCTGACAACCGCAAAAAGTACAACCCATTCCTAAAATATCTATTTATCAAATGTGGATGTATATAAATTACTCTGCTCTCAGATTATGGGCTGTAGATGCTCTCTAAATTCCACAATACCATGTACAGTATACTTAAGTGACTTTAAAAGTTTGATGCTCTACCAGTAAGCACTTCCCAGCATCCACAATAACTTCCAGGTTTGTTGGCTGTATATGGTATAGGTCCCCAGTTGGGGCAGTCTCTGGAAGCCTGATAGGGCTGTCTCCTAAGAGGCTCTGCTAGAGCCTGACAAATACAGAGGCTGAAGCTTGCAGCTAACCTATGGACTGAGCTCAGGGTCCCCCATGGAGGAGTTGGAGAAGGGACTGATGGAGCTGAGGGCTGAGGGGGTTTGCAGCCCCATGAAGGGAGCAACAGTGTTAACTGGCCAGACTTCAGGGACTGGACCACCAACCAAAGAGTACACATGGAGCATCCCATGGTGCTGGCCACATATGTGGCAGAAGATGTCCTTGTTGAACATTAGTGGGAGGAGAGGCCCTTGGGCCTGAGGTTGTTCGATGTTCCAATGTAGGGAAATGTGAGGGCAGAAGAACAAGAGTGGACATTCTCATAGAAGCAAGGGGGGGGGGGAGGGATAAGGGTTTTGAAGGGGAGACCTGGAAAGGGGAAAACATTTGAAATGTAAATAAAGAAAATATTCAATAAAAAATTTTTTAAAATATTTGATGCTCATAATCTGTGACACACTTCCCCAGCAATCTGAAGATGAATCTGTTGGCCACCTATTACATGATATGTGTTTTCAGGGAACAGAGAAGACAGCATATCGACTAGTATGGATCATGGTGACTAGAGGAAAGGCAGGTAGTAAGGAGTTGACCATTTTCTCCTGATGTCAAAGATGAAAAGACTGGATGGTTTATCAGTCAACAGAATTTACTATGGAGCTAATGTCAGAAGCTGAAAGCCTGGGAGTTTCTGCTGCACAGCCCTTTTTGTGTTACCTTGGGAGAGTTAGAAGAAATATTTTAGCTGGCAAAAGAGCAGCATTTAACACAGGATTGACGCTGGTCAGACTAAAGAGACTAGAAAGACTAAAATGTATTGCTAAATGGTGAACATTTTGAAAGAAAAACTCAGAAAATTGTCACTTTAGATGCCATTACATGCTCAGTTTTACTGTGAAAATTTAGGAATCATATTTTCAAATACAAATGAAACAAGAATGTAAAAGTACATATCCAGTCTCCTTGTCACTCAATAGTGGGAGGAGTCAGTCTCCTTGTCACTCAATAATGGGAGGAGTCAGTCTCCTTCTCACTCAATAGAGGGAGGATTCAAGAGCACAAGGATGACAAGGTAGTTCATCCTTGAGTGTCTTTATCGAGTTATCACATGAAGCAATGCATGTGTTTGGGGTGTATAGCTTTTTGTGTTGATATGTGTTGAGAAAAGCCCATCTCATGCAGCTACGTAGCACATCAGTCATTTCAAATAGTTAGTTTGTTTTCAAGTAATATGTAGTAAAGGATTTGATTTTTATGTGAGAAAAATCTGAAAAAATTACAGTTTATATTAGCCAAAGATATACTTTGTATATCTTTGGTAGAAAGAATATGAGAAAAATTCTGTACTGGTAAAAAAAAAAATCACGTTACCTCCTCCTAAGGCACAGGAAACATCACAGGAGATGGACAGAATGTCTGTGAATGGACCTCTGTAAGATTGTCTCATGTGAACATGACAGGGTTTGTGGAACTCATGATCTCAGAAGAGCTGTGGTTTTGTGCAGAAGCCCTGTACATTCTCAACCTTTCAACATGGGTGGGAGACTGAGCCCACCCCTAACTGAGGACCCACTGGGAGTTGATAGCTGCTGGGCTGTGGCCATTGGTAAGAAGACTCTATTTTGAATCAACTGGATAATTCTGTTTTAAAATGGAGGTAAATTGGGAGGCATTTGACAAGTGAAATCTGAGTTGAGGAAACAGGAAAAGTGAGGCATAACTGTTATTAAATGCATTATATACTTGTGTGAAATTATCAAAAATAAATAAAATATCACCTTCAGTTTTATTACCGCAGTTTACCTAATAAAGCTAATCTTTACTCATTCTAGCACTTCAGCTTAAAATTGGTCAATAATAGTGCAAGAAAACAAAAGAAAGATCTCTATAAAGAGCCATGCAAGTACTATGATACCAATTATGCCTAAAACACAATATTTCCCTTCCTTATAACAAGAGCAATTAATAAACATTGTTTAATGTATTCAATGTATATAAAATACTTAAACACCATAAGAATTTTTAATAAAATGGCATAATATTGTTAATTTATAAATCACAAGGCCAATTCTATATTTATTGATATCTATCTATCTATCTATCTATCAGCTATTTATTTTCTATATCAGCTATCTATCATCCCTATATGGCATTTTATTCTATCACATTCAATAATTATTTCAATATAAATTAAATAATGAATACATTGTTTTTCTGGAAAATTAAAAACATATCAAAATTTGAACCTGTGTTTTAATAATTGTATGTATATATATATGAATGATTGATATGGAATACTTTTAAAATTCAGTAAATACATGGAGAATTTGGTGAAAGCAAAGTCATATGTAAAAAGTTTAAATGCAAGCTAATGAATTCCAGCTCCACCTTGCAATGGCAACTGCTCACTGATTTTTAGTTTGTTTGTTTGTTTTTGTATCTACATTTTGATTCTCCATCTTTTAATGCTCAAGACAAAATATTCTCTTAGTTGGTAAGTTAAGAGTAGAATCTATTTTTCTAATTTACACTTTTTGAGTCAAAAAATAGTTTTTAATACATGTGGTTATATCACTTATGACTTGATAATTAGAGGAAGCATCAGACAGCAGTGAGAACAGAACATCTGAGTTGAAATAACGTGCCAAACTACACAGCTTTATATATGGTACGTCTTAAGAAGTAAAACTGTTATGACAATATTATCTCCTGTATTAGTCAGGGTTATCTGGAGAGACAGACAAAAGTGGAATGGAATCAGTGGATGCATGTATGTAAATGGTTAACCATCCAGGAAATATCCTGAGCTCAGAATTACATATTTATAGAACAACGATAATACTTAAAACCAGTTTTGATAACCTCAGCTTACATAGTTTATAGTTTACATTTATTAATATTTAATTAATTATGACTTCTAGATGACTAAATCACTGACCTTTCAGGAAATATAATAAAGCAGTTGAGTCTGTGAGTAATAAAAATGGTCAGTAGCACACAGTAGCATGAAACAAACAAATTTATCATTGTTTTCTAGAAGAATCTCAAAAACTTATGCATATTCCTTGCCTTTAAGGGTTTGTGCCAGAGTTTCTATGTGAATAAAACATTGTGGTGAACACTTTCAATCAGTTCACAGCACTGTTTTCTATAGTATGTGTGGAATACAATTGATCGAATCCTTTCCAAGTCACTGAATTCTAATGTTTCTGACTAGGTTTTGAAATATGTGCTTTAATAAAATCTCGGTTTATGATTCCATAACCCAGATCTCTGACTACTCTTCATGTATAGATTATGAACAATAATTGTAACTACAGTTAAAAATCTATGAACAGTTCTTAAAACCATGATTACTCTGTTGCTCTCCAACACCATTAGGGAAGAATAAGTAAAATACTAATTATTTCTTTGCTAAGCCTGAGCAGTAGCATTTTTTCAACTTGCTTATGCAATAGCCAAAAGTTAATGTTTCATGGCTTCCATTTTACTAATGTGATGGCGATAACAATTATTGACCATTTATTTCTTGCTTTTTTTCTCACAAAATTCCTTTCACATCCATTTCCCTATCATGTTATTGTTAATTGAGAACTATAATGGACTTATATTATCTTAATTGTCAGTCAAGTAGCAACATTAGAACCTCATCAGAATTTCTGCAGTTTTTGCTGCTCACACTAAGCAAAACATTGCATTTCTCTGTTGGTGAATGAGCATGTAAATTTGCAAGCAGTACATGAATGCAGATTTCCTTTAAAAGCATGCAATGTCCATTGACCATATTGAAGTAAATTCATTGAAGAAAATCAACGAAAGCAAGAAAATTTCTTGCTGTCAGGGAACAATTTGAAAATTAATAATAATGTGAGATGATGGCATCAATTCCATAAGACACGTATGGTCAAAGATCTTTATATAATAAAATAAAAATAAATTACTTCCAAAGAACTGACAATAGGCACAATAGAATGGTAAAATTTGAAGGTGGTCATAAAATTTATTTTCCCATAATTTATTTGTTTATTCACTTTACATCAGATTGCAGACCTTTCCCTCCTCACAGACACCTCCCTCCCCAAGACACACACATATCCCTTCCCCTGGGCCCTACTTCCCTTCACCTGTAAGAAGTGGGAGGTTCCCCCTAAGTACCAACCCACCCAAGTTCCCCAAGTCACTGCTGGACTAAGCATATCCTCTCTCAGTGGGGGCACACAGGACATTCCAGACAGGAGAAATGCATCCACAGTCAGGCAATAGAGTCAAGTTAAGCCTCCACTCCAGTTGTATATTAATGGATATAAAAATATTAAGCAAAATATATATTCTACATGTAAACATTTTAAGTGATCGAATATATAAAGAAATATTCTAATCCTGTTATATGAATTTTAAAATGCTTCCCCACAATATATAATATACACTGCTACAAAATGTATCCCATCTGTAGGATGTATCAAGTTTTGGGCTGTCTGAAGACAAATTCAAATAGCATTTATTGCTCTTATTTCTAGGCTTCTGATGTCACTATACTATATACCGGTAGTGACATGTCCAGTATAATACATTATATATCATGTCATTATGCAAATAACAAATCAAATGTATAGCAATCATTCAAAATAATATATTTAAGTTTACTGATTCAGTTTTCCACAGGTCAACTTAATTGTGTCTTATCATATGATGGAGGAATTTTTTTTAATTATCATTTCATCATAATATGTTACTATAATAGAAGCACATGCAGAGTGTTATAAAATCACGTGGATGTTCTTCTCATTCATCCTGACCATGTAGAAAAGCTTTGTGCAGAGTCTGAGTTGAATGATGGACATAGATTACCCAGAAATGACAAGAAGAACAGGAAGCAGAGAAAAACCAAGATATTTATAAAATCCAGTTAAGAAAAAACCATTCAGGTAGAAGAGTGAAAATTAGGACTAAAATGGAAGTGTGGATTTACTACATTGAAGTAATGCAGGCTGTGAGTGAATTGAAAGCATGCCAGATGATGAAACGGCATCACTTGTTCCCACAATGGAATTTGTCACCCAGTAACAACATGGTCTAGCAATTGTGAGTGTACTCACATGAATAAATATAAGAGTTTAATGACTTGAGACATTTCACTAGCAAAAGGAGGATGAAAATTGATTTCCAAATATTTTTAAATTTGAAAGAAAAGTAGGATGACGTTAAACAGAATGGATATGATGGGTAATCAAAAAATGCAAGGCTGTTGCATCTATTCTATTCAGAAGTGAAAGATAACTAAAATATAAAATGATAGAAAGCACAAACAGAAGAAGAAAACTATAGTTCATGTTTCCCGGAAATATAAAAAGATACTCAAAAATATTCTGAACCTATTTCCTCAATGCTTTATAGGGATTCTGATGTCTGTGAAAGGAGTCTCATCAACAAACACAAATATGCATCAGCACGCGTGCGCACACACACACACACACACACACACACACACACATTCACACACCATCACTTTGAAAGTGCAAATACAAAAGTCTATACATTGGCTTTGGCATTTTCTTTTCCTTAAAAGCAGAGCCAGCTCCATTAATGTGATTATATTGTAGAGTGGAATAGGGGCACTCTGTCTCTGGGGTTCGTAATTTTTCGAGAGCAAAAAGTAAAGCTGCAATCTTAGGATAAGGCCTTTCTGGAAAACACCATTCCACAGAGATGGTGCTACTTATACTAATCCTTGTTTCACGTTGTTTCTAGAACTCTATTCTCAAATCCATACTCTCTTCTTAAATGTTACCTAAGTATCTCTGAAGAATTTTTAGATAGGCCAGGAAGAGGTTGACATGATACACAGATGCATGTTTCTCATTGTACCGTGATACTGGCAATCTGTGTAGTGAATGTCAGGGTGTACTGGGAAAGTGGTTTTTTAAATGTACATGAAGGAGAGAGATATAGGAACACTATTCAGAAAAGAAACTCAAAATACAACAAAGCACATCTGCATATTAGTGAGCATGAACAGTTCTAAGACCTAGCCTCCCTCAGGATGGCTATTTCTAGCTTCCACCTTCATCTACTTAGCTGTGAATTTTATCATCACATTTTCTCTATTTGGAAATTAGAGTAAAATTGTGTCATTTCATTCATTTCTTTTCACCCTCGAAACCCTCCCACATAGCCTTCCTCAATACCTTTAAAACTCATTGTCTCATTTTTTTCATTAATTTTTGTTACATAGATGTTATAAACATAATATATATGTATATATAAACATATATATATATATATATATATATACGTATATATATTAATATAGTGAAATATAGTGGACCTCCCTTTCCATATATACACACCCACACCCACATATATCTATATCTATCAATCTATATATATAAATATAAATGCAGATTGATGGAGATAGATGATATATAGATACAACCTTCTATGTAAAGTTACTTTTATATACATATTTTTAGTGCTGAATGCTTGGTATAGATAACCAATTGGTGTGCTCTTCATTTCTCATTATAGGCAAATATTTCATTCACTCTTCATTCATCAGTTGATAGGCTCATCAACTGCTTATTTCCTAGCTGATATGAATAGAGCATCAATGACCATAGATAAGCAAGTATATCTATAATAGGATATAGAAGCCTTGGGGATTATGCCCAGGCATTGTCCAGCTGCATCACATGGTGGGACTATTTCTATTCTGAGGAACCTCCACGACTGACTTCTCTCATGACTGGGCCACTGGCAGGGCATGAGCAGCCCCGTTACCTCACATCCTCACTTATACTCCTGACATGGTAAAAAATTGTGTCAACCTAGCCAGAGCAATTAGATAACAAAAGGAGGTCAAGGGGATACAAATTGCAAAGGAAGAAGTCAAAATATCACTATTTACAGATGATATGATAGTATATATAAGTGATCCTAAAAATTCCACCAGAGAACTCCGAAATCTGATAAACAGCTTCAGTGCAGTACCTGGATATAAAATTGACTCAAACAAATTAGTGACCTTTCTCTACACAAAGAATAAACAGGCTGAGAAAGAAATTAGGAAAACAACACCCTTCTCAATAGTCACAAATAATATAAAATACCTTGGTGTGACTCTAATTAAGGAAGTGAAAGATCTGTATGATAAGAACTTCAAGTCTCTGAAGAGAGAAATCAAAGAAGATCTCAGAAGATGGAAAGATCATCCATGCTCATGGATTGGCAGGATCAATATAGTAAAAATAGACATCTTGCAAAAGCAATCTACAGATTCAATACAATCCCCATCAAAAATTTCAACTCAATTCTTCACTGAGTTTGAAAGAGCATTTTTTTTTGCAGTTTTTAACTCACCAAGCTTTATTCTGAAAAGGTGCTTTCACACCTAACATGGAATGCTGACATTTAGATGATATTACATGAACTAAAGAAATAACTAAAGTTATTTCTCTTCAGAGAAAATAAAAGGAGAGGGCAAAATTATTGAGAGAAAGAACCATAATAAGAGCCAAGTCAAGATACCTCACCACCAAGCAGGAGGTTCTCTTAGTTCTTCATCTGGAATAACAAAACACCTAGGATAGCAAAAGCTATTCTCAAGGATAAAAGAGCCTCTGGAGGAATCACCATGCCTGACCTCAAGCTGTACTACAGAGCAATTGTGATAAAAACAAAAAACAAAAAAAAAATAAATAAAAACAAACAAACAAACAAACAAAAAAAAAAACCCAGCATGGTACTGGTACAGCGACAGACAAGTAGACCATTGGAATAGAATTGAAGATTGGGAAAGAATCTGTCCTAAATCTGACAGGGGACTAATATCCAATATATATAAAGAACTCAAGAAGATGGACCCAGAAAATCAAATAACCCTATTAAAAATGGGGTACAGAGCTAAAGAAAGAATCCTCAACTGAGGAATAATGAATGGCTGAGAAGTACCTGAAAAAATAAAATGTTCAACATCCCTAATCATCAGGGAAATGCAAATCAAAACAACCCTGAGATTCCACCTCACACCAGTCAGAATGGCTAAGATCAAAAATTCAGGTGACAGCAGATGCTGGCTAGGATATGGAGAAAGAGGAACACTCCTCCATTGTTGGTGGGATTGCAAGCTGGTACAACCACTCTGGAAATCAGTCTGGTGGTTCCTCAGAAAACTGCACATAGTACTACCGGAAGATCCAGCAATTTCTCGCCTGGGCATATAACCAGATGTTCCAACTTGTAATAAGGATACATGCTCCACTATGCTCATAAGAGCCTTATTTATAATAGCCAGAAGCTGGAAAGAACCCAGATGTCCCTCAACAGAGGAATGGATACAAAAAAAAAAAAAAAAAAAAAAAAAAAAAAAAAAAAAAAAAAAAAAAAAAAAAAAGTGGTACATTTACACAATGGAGTACTACTCAGCAATTAAAAACAATGAATTCATGAAATTCTTAGGCAAATGGATGCATCTGGAGGATATCATCCTGGGTGAGGTAGCCCAATCACAAAAGAACACACATGATTTGTACTCACTGATAAGCGGTTAATAGCCCAGAAACTTAGGATATCCAGGATACAATTTGCAAAACACATGAAATTCAAGAAGGAAGACCAAATTGTGTATATTTTGATCCTTCTTAGAATGGGGAACAAAATACCCATGGAAGGAGTTACAGAGACAATGTTCGGAGCTGAAATGGACCATCCAGAGACTGCCCCACCTGGGGATCCATCTCATAATCAGCCACTAAACCCAAACACTATTGCATATGCAAGAAAGGGTTTGCTGACAGGACCCTGACATAGCTCTCTCTTGTGAGGCTATGCTAGTGCCTGGTAAATACAGAAGTGGATGCTCACAGTCATCTATTGGATGGATCACAGGGCCCCCAATGGAGGAACTAGAGAAAGTACCCAAGGAGCTAAAGGGGTCTGCAACCCTATAGGAGGAACAACAATATGAACTAAAGCTGGGCAGTGGTGGTGCATTCCTTTAATTCCAGCACATGGGAGGCAGAGGCAGGTTGATATCTGAGTTTAAGGCCAGCCTGGTCTACAGAGTGAGTTCCAGGACACCCAGGGCTACACAGAGAAACACTGTCTTGAAAAACTAATCAAAAACAAACAAAACAATATGAACTAACCAGTACCCCTCAGAGTTGTGTCTCTAGTTGCATATGTAGCAGAGGATGGCCTAGTCAGCCATCAATGGAAGGAGAGGCCCTTGGTACCCTAGTACAGAGAAATGCCAGGGCCAGGAAGCAGGAGTAGGTGGGTTGGGGAGGAGGGTGTGGAGGGTATAGGGGGATTTGGGGATAGCATTTGAAATGTAATATCTAATTTTTAAAAAAGGGAATAATGTGTCCATTATGATTACAAGCTGAAAGCTCAATGTATATTTAATTTGAAGTCCCTGATATCAAAAGGTTTTGAACATTAAAACAAAATGTTTCTCTGGCTATGAAAACATGACCTAAAAAATGTCAGTTGCAACTGACATACCAAAGAGGAAAGAAACTCATGAGGTCTCATCTCTAGGGAAAACTAATCAAATCAAATAAAACTAGAGGCAACTTAGGGATACTAAGACTGGGAGAAAAAGCCGTTCCCTAGGTAGCTACACACACACACACACACACACACACACACACACACACACACACACACACAAACAAAACAAAACAAAAAAAAAACACTTCAAATCATTGTGGATTTGAGAGAGAGCAAGAGGCATACATGGAAGAGTTGGTTGGTAAAAATGGGTTGTGGAAATGATGGAAGTGTTTTATACTTTAAAACTACAAAAATATTTCAAAATTCCGAACTCTGCATTTCCATGCCTGACTACAAATGCTTCTTCAGGTCACACACTCCTTTCATCTTTGTTAATTGCAACACACTTCTTGCTCTTGGGCTGGTTCCACTTCTTGTTAGCAGTTTTCAACCATAAGTATCCCAGGGCTCTGACAACTTCAACATCTTGGGGTTATCAAGACAACCCAGACTTTGCCTTCAGAGCCAATGGCATCTCTGGGCCCCATGCAGGGACAACCTTGGCACACACTTGGCCTCAGGAACTGTCCTTCATCATGAGAGAGAGAGATTCCATAGCCATTTTTCTTCAATCCTCGACCCCAGTACTGAAGCACATGGCTGAAGCTCCCATGTTCTGTTGCTTACTTGACATGGGCCCCTCATTCAATTACATCTTTGCCAGCTTTCTGTTTTCAATGATTTCCTTCATTGCCTAAGCTTGGCTGTCCTGGAACTTGTTCTGTAGACTAGGCTGACCTTTAACTCAGAGATCTCATGCTTCTGTCACCTGAGTGCTGGGTTTAAAGGTATGTCCCACCATAGCTGGACCTAAACTGTACTTTAATTACTTTGCACAAGAGGGAAAGCTTAGATAGGTGGGGTTCTTCCCCTAGGTCTCCAATCCTACATCCCATTTCTTCATCTGTTTATCTCCTTGAACATAGGCTTTAGCTCCATTCTTTTTTTTTTTTTTTTTTTTTTTGGTACCTCTTTTCTCCACATTTTGTATTTTTCCTCCTTTATCTTAACCACAGCATAGTCTGTACTAAAGGGTTTTGCTAGTTTTGGTCTTGCTTTGGTCTAGTATCTCCTCAAAGTGCTCCCACTCCTTTGTTTTGGAACTGTAATGTACACTCTGTGCCAAGTGTAAATACAATTGACTGAACTTCTGAAACTCTAAGCCAGCTCCAGTTAAGACAGCAGGAAAATTTCCCAATCATTGTGGGTGGTAAAACTCTCTGCAGATGATAATGGATTGCTTAAGAGTAGAGAAAGCAAACTAAGCACAAGCATGCATGCATTTAACTCCTCCTCCTTCCCTCTCTCCCCCTTCCTTCCCCCTCTCCCTTCCCCCTCCCTGTACTCTCTCCTCTGTCTCCCTCATCTCCTCCTCTTCTCCTTTCCCCCTTTCCTCCTCTCTCCCTATCCTCTTTTCCTCTCTCCCCATGTCCCTCTCCCTCCTCTCTCTCCCTCACCATCTCTTCTCTCTCTGTGTCTCTGTCTGTCTCTGTCTTTCTCTGTCTCTGTCTCTTTCTGTGTGTTTCTCTCTCTGTCTCCCTGTCTCTCTCTCTCTTCGTTGACTGTCAATATGACTAGCTACATCAAATGACTTCTACCATACTTTTTTGCTATCATTACCTGGAGATGTGAGGAAAATTAAACCTTTCTTCCAAAAAACAAACAACAAAGCGATATTTATATGAAAATTATTAACCACCATTATTTTTTCCATTGATGTCACTCTCTTACTTCCATACCTTATTTTAAGTTGGATATTTGTCTTATTGGTGCTTATTGGTGCTTAGGTATGTTTTGTTATTTGTATTTCTACACTAACCTTCTGTCAGACAAGTAGGAGGGAATGATCATTTCCCATTCTATAAGATACCTCTCTATTTAGTTAGTTCTTTGTGTGTGTGTGTGTTTGTGTGTGTGTGTGTGTGTGTGTGTGTGTGTGTGTGTGTGTGTGTGTGCTGTACACAAGCTCTTGAATTTCATGATGTCCAATTTGCAAATTATTGGCCTTTATATCTGGCCTATAGTTTTCCTGCACAGAAAATATTCATATATCTCTAAATTGTCCTTATTTTCTCCTAGAACAGATTCAAGTTATTGGTTCTTAGGTTGAATTCTTTCATCCACAGGGAGTTGAGTTTTTAGCAGCATGACAGATAGAGATGTAATCTCTTCCTGCTTCTTGTCCTGTCCTCTGTGTTTAACACTGTCTTTTGAAGATGCTGCCTGTCCTTTTCTGTACAGTTTTTTCTTTCCTTTCCTTTCCTTTCCTTTTCCTTTCCCTTTCCCTTTCCCTTTCCCTTTCCCTTTCCCTTTCCCTTTCCCTTTCCTTTTCCCTCTTTCTTTCTTTCTTTCTTTCTTTCTTTCTTTCTTTCTTTCTTTCTTTCTTTCTTTCTTCCTTTCTTTCTTCTTATTGAGATACAACACTAACCAAAAGAAATCCGGATAGGAACTAGATTGTTTGTCCTAAAGTTTGTAGTTTATTACTGATGAAACTCAAGATGGGAAACTGGAGGCAGGAAGTGAAGCAGGGGACATGGAGGAGCTCTGCTTACTTGATTGTTTCCTGCTTCTGTATTCATGCTTCCTTAGACACTGTATAGAGTCAGCTGCCTAGCCTGGTATCAGGCAGAGGGTGGGGGTTGGGGGGGCAGAGAAAGGGGATGGGAGAAAACCTGAGTCCAGCCAGAGCCCTGTGCTCTGGGCAGACTTGGAGGTGGGGGTGGGGACTGTCGTGAGTTCTCTATGCTTCCTGGGTGGGCATCTGGCTGTGGGAAGCCACAGATCCCCAGTCCGCAGGGGTAGAGAAGGAAGAGCTGAGAACAAAATGAGGGTGCCCTGGGGATAGCTTGGTCAGCCGCTGGGTGGAAGGGAGAAGGGGGCAGGAGGGAGAGGCACTGAGTGGTTTCCACATGGGTGAGAGTCCTTGTTCCAGCCGCCAGGCTGGAAACGCTGAGAGGCCTTCCTGCGGGTGATTAGATGTGGCTCTTTAGGGGAAGGTCTATTCCATCGTTAAGCCTGGCAGATCTTGATGAGCAGAGACAGTCCCTGGTTTTAGAGCTTTATTGTAGAAAGGCAGAGAGAAAGAGAGAAGGTAGAAAAGGAGAGACCAGCCATGGCCACATGGAGAGAGCAGGGAAGGGAGGGCAAGAAAGAAAGAGGTGAAAATAAGAGAGGTAAGAGCTTAAGAGAGAGAGGAGGGGCCAAGCAGCCCCTTTTATAGTGGGCAGGGCTATCTTGCAGTTGCAGGGTAGCTGTGGGGAGAAGCATACCTTGCTATTGTCAGGCAATTGTGAGGGTGGAGTCTAGCCAGGATACCAGGAGCTTGGGACATTGTCTGTGATTGATAGTCACAAGATTATGGAGTTGGGGGCTCCATGGTGTCAGGCGCCCATGTATGAGAATGTGGCTCAATATTCCATCCCTTGTAGAGCTCTTTCTTTCTTTCTTTCTTTCTTTCTTTCTTTCTTTCTTTCTTTCTTTCTTTCTTTCTTTCTTTCTTTCTTTCTAATTAGATTTTTCTTCATTTACATTTCAAATGCTATCCCCTTTCCTAGTTCCCTCTCCAAAAGTCCCCTATACCCTTCCCTGCCCTGCTCCCCAACCCACCCACTCTGATGCCTTTCATGGTTCCACAGGGTGGCACTGTTTAAGGTAATCTAGTCACTCCTATATGAACTAATGATCTGGAAAACATTCGACAGACATGATGGTAGGCTAGTCTCAATCAGAATGTTTTATACTCGTAGCTCTTACTTCCCAGTCATGTACTATTGACAATTAAGAATTATCATCACAGATACTCCAGAAGGAATATTCTCAATGAAAGTATCACAGATACTGCTGAGGTATATTTTAGGTTCCTCTATCATGTTTATAGTTGAGTTTTCAGATCAATTATCAATTTCTGCAAAGAAATGCATTGGAATTTGGTGGTAATTTCATGCAAACATGTTCTGTCTCACATCTGGATGCTTCCTTTGAATCTCAAAATAATTGTGTTGAACTGGAGTTTCATAAAGGTCAGAAAAGTAGGATAACACCATAGGGGAGATTTCTAGGGAATAGTATTAGAACACAAACGAAATGAAGAAAAAAGGCTAATAATGCAAAACACAGAATAAACCAGTGATATATTAAATGTAGAGGAGTAAGTATAGGAAGAAATGAAACAATGAAAGTTAATTTTAAAAGGTATATAGATAATTACTACTATAGCCATTTCTTAAAATATGTAAATATGTATACAAGAAAAAATTTAAATGGTTTACCCAGTAACAAGCAGTCAGTCCCTTTTCCTAGATACCATCTATTGTCAATGAATAAGCCTAATGTAGGGTATTGGTTTCCTCTTTTTTGAGTTGTCAGTGGCATCTCAGAGACCTCTGAGATATTATAAGGTATTGTCATTGTTCTTTAATATCCTCCAGAACTTGCTAGAATGACTCTATTTCTGAAAATGCCACATTTGTGTGACATGAGGCATAGATAAATCAAAGTGGTACAGAAATGAAGGTTCTGACCCCTTTCCTATACTGCTGGAAGGTTCTATGCTCACCGCTGTGAGAGAAAAGTAATCGGTAGTCTTACACTGATGATATACAACCATGACAGTCTGGAAGATATTCACACCGGTATAATAGTGCCTTCAAAGGCAATACCCTCAAACTTGCTGATTGGACTTAACATGGACCTCATTCCTGATGCTGTTACCTGGGTCTAAAACCCATCCCTGGTAAGTTCAGAATCCTGAGAGAACCAATGTACTATTATATTGGAAAGCAGATATAATAAAATCCTGCTAACAATTTAAAGGAGCTTTTTTTCCCCCTGTTGTTCGTGATTAATTAAGGCCCTGACAACTGGATGGTTTGCAAGAACTTGAGGCTATGGAGAGCTTGGGTCTAAATGGGACACTTAGATTAAATCCCCTTAACCCACGGCTCAGGGATCACCAAGCAAGAAAGGCAGATTGTAAGGGCCAGATATGGAGAAGGGCTGCAGCAAAGCATCACTTGCAGTACATGGCATCGCCACTGAACAAAGGAACTTGAATGAGTTGGGAGTATATAAACAAAACCTGCACAAGACCACGCACATCACAACCCCAACATAGAATGGGCCTAGAGGGAGGCTCGTGAAATCTTATTCTTAGTTGAGGAGGATTTGACAGTTCCTTCAGTTTGCTTCAGAGAAACAACTCCCCCTGCTCTACCGAGTTGTCTTCCATGCATGAACACTCTGGCCACTCTAAGTTACATCATTAGATAAAAATAAAAGAGCACATGGATTCAGTTGATAAAAATGGTAGTGGAGGGGTATGAAAATGATTGGAAATAATTGGAAGAGAGACATTAGGGAGCAAATCTGACCAAAAACATTTATATTGATATCTATCTGTATATGATGAAATTATAATATATTAAACAAAGAAATTAGCATGATGTAAAATTAGTTGATACCTGCTGTGAAATTGAAACTCAGATTTCTTCAATAGAACATCACTGTTTCTATTCACCACACTACAGGGAAGTTTGAAAAGAAAATTACTCCATGGTTTTTGTTTCTATTATTTTTCATTGTATTTTTTGTCTTATTAAATTTTTAAGATTATGTTTTGTTTATTTATTTAGGGGGAGAGGAGAGTCAGAGAGACACAGAAGAGATCATGAAGTTAGGAAGATAAGGATGTGAGAAAAGTTGGGGAAGAATTGATCAAAATATATAGTATGGAAAATTAGAATTAAAAAAGAAACAGCCATTTTTCAGTTTGCTAATGAAACTCAGCCTAAAGTAGGGAATGAAAGATGAACATAGCAGCAAGGGAACAACTTCTACAACTTAGAGGAGAATGAGCCCCATCTATGTTGACTGAATACAAAGTGATAGATAATTGTTCTGTATTAAGGTTTGATTTATTTTTTTTTCTATAATGTGAAATTAAAAAAACAGGTGAATTAGAGATATAATGCTGAAGATGATAATGCATATATTCTACACAGTATAAATATAACAACACAAAAAAATAAAATAAAAAATCCAGATATAATCTGTATTAGACAACATACTGAAGAATGTGTCAGAAGAGAAGAGTCTGTAAGTGGTTATCTACTACACGATGGTCAATACGGAGTTTATATTCATAAAGGTAACATAATACAGACTGAAATGATTACTTTGGGGCGTTTAGGAATATATCAATATTTAAAGACAAAGAAGCATGGATTTCAGAAAGTGCGAGAGGAGACAGATGAGGAATTGAGAGCAGAACATCAGAAGGAGCAAATGATTTAGTCATTCTACTGTTTTAATGTTTTTAAAAGTGAATTTAGCATCATTTACAAAGCCTGGTTGTTTCTAGAAGGAAAAGAAAACAGGTGATATGATCTTCAAAGTAGAAGAAAGAAACCCGTAGTCACCATGAGTAAACACAATGGTGTCAGATTGGACCATGTGGACTTTGTTGTGTTAGCTGCATATCCAAGAAGCCTCTGATCATCAGGTGAAAGCCAAGGCAGAAGTTTGAGAAGAACTTAGAATGGACGACAAAATTGTACATTGTGTTGACAAGTTTTGCCATTTATGGTAATGTTAACAATGTCAACTCATAGATGCCTTCACGGATGATAATGAGTAAGAGGGGAGTTTCTGCAGGATCACAAAGTAGCTGAATAAGGGGAGAGGAGAAGAGAGAAGCAGAGAGAGCAGGAGGGGAGAGAGTGATAGAGACTAAGGCAGCCCCTGTGAATACGTCTTATTCTAAGACTTAGAAAGTTGTCGCTTAAAATGGATAGGATTTTACAGGTCATCTTAGTTATTTGAAACTCTGTATATTACTGATTAGTAAACAAATTTCTCATGCTCCAGAGGCAGTGAAAAGTAGAAATGTACAAACTACTTTTGAAGGGTTGGTCAGTGTAGGGCTGGGGAAGGGAATCTAACAGCTAAAAATAGATCAAATTAGCTCTGAGTATAAGATGAATTTGCATATTCTACAGCATGCAAAATTGTCAAATGAAGTCTCATAATTTCCTTTTATTTTAATGCATGAGCGGCTTGATCTGCATTCAGGAGCGTGTGATTAGCTGTACATTACCATTTCCTTCCTCATTCAGTGTGGCTTTACGAAAGAATTGCCAAGGAGTAAGGATGTGTAATTATTCATAGAGGAAATTAAAGTTGTATAGAAAGCATGAAGTTGAAATGTGAACTGTACCGCATTGCCTTACGTTAACACAAAAGATAAATAGGTGCCTCAGAGTCATGGTAAAGTCATAGCTACTATATGTTAAAAGTTAATTTTATCACTGGAGAGAAAACTTAAGAAATGTATATATGACTTTCAAAAAGTGGTACATGTTAGTTTTTAACTCACAGAAATGATATAGAAGTTATTAAGCTTATAAAGAATAGAGTAAGTTCTAAAGAGAAGAATGTTTGCAACTAATCAAAAATTCTGATAAAAATAAATAGCAGATTTCAAACATTAACTTGAGATTCTAAGATCATTATTAATTTTTTTATTAGAAGAAAGGAGACTATGATTACCTCTCATTTAGGATTGACAACATTACTTATTTCTTCCTTCTTATCCTTTGACTCTATTTACTATGCTGAAAAAAAATTAATCCAACGAATCAAGTAATTGCTAAACCAACTTATTTATGTTCTTTGAAAGCATTAAATCATTAAGAATGACTTGTAAGGATCTGGGTAAAGCTGCATCCAGAAATAGCCTAGTCTGAAATTGGCCTTCAAAATATCCATATCCAGATCAGGATGGGATAATGTCATTCCCAGAATGCTATAGCCACATTCAAGCCTTTATTTATTTGGGCTCTCAGTCACTGCCTAAGTGAAATTGTCATTGCAATTCAGTGCTGATCTAAAGTTTCCTCAAGCCACCAATATTCATTTGTTAGAGCTGGCAGCTTCAGACATATTGCCCCCAACCATATGTTCTTCCCATTACTACTAACTAGTCATTACAGGCATGGATTATTTCCTCACACTCTTCAAGCCAGAATTCCTTCTTTCAAAACTTCTGCATCTAGAAGGAGCATATCCACCAAGTTTTATATTTGACTTCAGCCATCACAGCTCACCCAGCCCTATAGCTTTTTGTATTGTTTCAATTTAATTATCACATTGTGACCTTTTCTTGAGACTATATGGAATATATAGTAAAATGTGGTTTTTTTTTTATGTTCAAATCATCTCTATTCTCTCTATTCTCTATTCTCTCTCTCTCTCTCTCTCTCTTTCTCTCTCTGTCATTATAAGCCATCAATCCACAAAGACTGTATAAAATGTTAATCATGTATGAGGCTATACCAGTGCCTGGCAAAAACAGAAGTGGATGCTCATAGTCATCTATAAGATGGACACAGGGCCCCCAGTGGAGGAGCTAAAGAAAGCACCCAAGGAGCTAAAGGGGTCTGTAACCCTATAGGTGGAACAACAATATGAACTAATCAGTATCCCCAGAGCTTGTATCTCTAGCTGCATATGTAGCAGAAGATGGCCTAGTCAGCCATCACTGAGAAGAGAGGCCCCTTGGTACTGCAAACTTTATATGCCTTAGTATAGGAGAATGCCAGGGCCAAGAAGTGGGAGTGGGTGGTTAGGGGAGCAGGGCGGGGGAGGGTACAGGGAACTTTCGGGATAGCATTTGAAATGTATATAAAGAAAATATGTAATAAAAAATAAATAAATAAAAATAAATAAAAAGAAAAATAAAAGATGCCATTAGACCATTAGAGAGTTAATCAAAAAATTTAAAAAAAAAAAAGGAAATCTCGTCAAATTTATACTTATCTATGTAATTTATATATTGCCTTTCCTAAGTTTGTGCTCACAATTCACATGTTTTGAGTGATATAATACTACATTTCTTAAAGAGAAGTCATGGTGAATTTACTGAAGGAGATCATTGATGCAAATACGTGTTATAAAAGCTTGTACATAGTATCCACAGGCAAAATAACCAATACAATGTGATAAATACAATACTCGATTTCTATTTTGAATACACACACACATATATATTTATTGGTTATTATATTTGCACATAAAACCATCTTGTGCGACACAGCTAAGTGTAAGGGACTGTGTTAAAGTAGCAATTGCAAAAATCAAAATACTGTGGGCTTTGTATCAGTAGCCACATGGTCTGTTTGTTGCGATAGCATGCTGTTGAGATCACCTGCTTCTCTGAAAACTGGAAGTTAAGAATAAAGGAGGGATCAGCTTCCACTCACAATCCTCTCAGTAGAGATAAAGATTTGTCTCTATTTCAGAGTTCTAGAGGAAAAGCTTAAAGGACAAGAGATAAAAACGATTGGCTTGTCAGTCACAGAACCTTTAGACCACAACAGTGAGTATGAGAAACAGAGAAAGGAAAAAATTAAAACCAACAAGAAAAGAAGAAATTGTCCTTTTGCATATGCTTCCAGTAAGTTCTTACATACAAATTAGTTATGTGAACTCATTTAATCATTTTGACCCATTTCCTGTGTAGCCTGTGCTCACTTCAATGGATTATGTTAATATATGTTAGATTACATATGTGATGCTCTACAATCATAGGAGGTGTGTGAAGTGATGATTCCCATACTAAAAAAGTTGAGAAGATGTACCACAGATCACGTTTATGCAAATCCGAGGGTTCTTTTCCCTTTTCGTTTTTGCACTCTGCATTAAGAGTGAGTATGTGTTAGTATGAGTTTTGGAACATTGTAGGTTGAAGACTAATTTAGTTCTTTCACAATTTCAGTTATTTGGGGATACACCATTCCTTCTGCCTTGATTTAAAGAGACCTCAAGTTGACAAACAGTTCTTCCTAGTAATTGAACTGTACTTTCCAGTATGTGTATTTATTTCGTAAGATGGCAAAAATTTATTTTCTCTTGTTTAATTGTACACAATCCTGTATTTAAGTTATAAAATTGAGATAACTGAACAAAACAAGAAATGCATTCAAGCAAAAATACTCACATTTATGGTTTTATGCAACTGACATTCAACTAATGACAAAGTCATTCTCAAATAGGTTCATCATGGGTTGAAAGCAGTGAATTTTTAATCTAAACACTGGCACATCATATCTGAGCAACAGAGCACATTCCATAGCCTTTGTTGTCTATCTTGTCCTTGTTGCTTATATGCAGCTCTTTCTAGATATTATCCAAAGAACATCAAATTTCAGTATCAACTAAAAATGTACTGCTTTCATAATATTTTAGAGTGGACAATTGTGTGTTAGAACACCATAAGTCATAAATCATATGTGCTCTGCTCATGGTTTTACAATAGACATGTGTTTGTCCATATCCAACCTCTTCACTTTTGCATGTCAGCTTGTCTATTACGCATTGATCTTGACCTGCATTGACCTTGAAATTTAACTTTCCACCTCATAATCAAAAGTAGTTCCATAGACATTTCCACTTCATTCATTTATCCACTAAGCTTATCTCCTCTTTCCCCTAACATAAAATAATTATCTAATCATATGAAATCCCCCTATCCTAGAGACTGTGCATAACAACAGTTCCCCTTTGTTTTCCCCACATGAAAACAAAAAGTTCTTCTAAATATTTAACCTCCTCTCCTATTATTCCTACACATGACCCTGCTTCTCACTAAAGGGACAGTCAGATCAGGAAGAGAACTTTATCCAAATTTATAGCAACCTAATATTTTATGGACTCCTGAAACAATTATATTTATATAGATACAGATTGCAAGGCAAAAGTAAAACTTTTAATATGGAATAATACATAAGTGGAGAAATTGAAGTGGTACAAGGAAGAAAGTCCTCTGTATGATGTCATCCTTGAGTGTTTGATCCCTCCTCGGTGGTGCTATTTGGGAGATTTAGGAGATGGAATTGCTGAAGGTCCCATGTCACTGGAGGCAGGATTTGCAGAGGGAATGGCCTCCAGCTACTTTTACTTTGCTCTTTCTGCTTTGGTGCTTACAGTTCAACAGTGAGCCCTCAGGTTTCTTTCCAGCCACCATGCCTCATGCAGGCTGCCATTGCTCTATTATGCCATTATGGTCATGTATCCCTCTAAAATTGTAAGCCAAAGTAATCTATTTTCTCTGTAAGTTGCTTTCACGTGCTGTTTTATCACAACAGAAAAATAAGTAATATGGAAATAGGCTGGTAAAAGTCTTCATTATAAGTTTATAAGTAGTTAGAAAAAACCTTGGCGACAGGCTGGATAATAGAAGAGAAATAGTATCAACAGATTGTTCTTAAAACTAAATATAAATGTCCTGTGGGATGGGACTCGATTTGAGACAGTCATTGGCTAGCTGTTCCCTTTATGCTTGTTGGTATCATTTTCTATACTTAAAAAAACTGGAATAAAATCATAATAATCTAATAATGGTTATTAGATATGTAGATTCCATCATATTTACAAAGATAATAATTTGGTTTTCCAGGGAGGCTGAAATTAATAAATTGTATTAAACTTCATACTCAGATCGTATCAAACGGATTGTTCTAACAACTAAATATAAATGGTTGTCCTGCCTACAAGATGTGCATGGATAAAGATAACAAGGATACAAGGATAAAAATGATAACAAGGATAAAAGAGAACAGAGACTGAGGGAACAGGCAATGACTAGCCCAACTTGAGTCCTATCCCACAGCACAGAGCCAACTCCAACAATATTAATGATTCTCTGCTGAGCTTGCAGACATGGACTTAGCATAACTGTCTCCGGAGAGACTTCATCCAACAGTGGATGGAAACAGATGAAGAGACTCATAGCCAAACATCAGATAAATCTCCAGAGACTTGTGGAAGAGTGGGAGATATAACTGAGCAAGCCAAACAGGATAAGGACACTACAAGAAGACCTACAGAGAAAACTAATCTGGTCACATGGGTTTTCACAGAGACCAAGCCACCAACCAAAGAGTATGGAGGGGCTGTACAAATGTACAGTTTACTCTTCATGTAGGCCCTTGAACAATTGGAACAGGGGCTGTCTCTGATTATGTTACCTGCCTTTAGATCCCCTTCCCCTACCTGGACTGCCTAGTTGGGCCTCAATGGGAGGGGGGGGGGGTGCTTAGTTCTGCTAGGACTAGATATGCCAGGGTGGAGTGGTACCCTTATGCTATGCTAAGTTCCTGTCTGCAAGCATAGCAGAGTATCATGAATAGTGTTGGAATTGGCTCTGTCCTGTGGGATGGGACTCGATTTGAGACTGTCAATGACTAGCTGTTCCCTCAGTCTCTGTCCCTTTTAAGCTTGTTGGTATAATTTTCTATACTTAAAAAAACTGGAATAAAATCATAATAATCTAATAATGGTTATTAGTTATGTAGATTCCTTCATATTTACAAAGATAATAATTTGGTTTACCAGGGAGGCTGAAATTAATAAATTGTATTAAACTTCATACTCAGAAATAATTGACCTAATTAATGTTTTGTTGGACTCTTTTCAATAACTAGTATTTATTTTAACCATGATCTTTCTTTATTTTTTATTCCACCTCAACTAATTATAGAACCAGCTCTGTTGTCATAAGCATCCATATGTGTGTGCATGTCAACACAGATCCACTCAAATGCAATATGATTTGAATTTGTTAGTAAGGGACAGAGTCTGGAGTGAAGCTCCAGAGATCCTTGTATGCACGTACATCACAAGAATCAATTAAGGAAGGATTATAAAATACCTATCTATGTGTATTAAATTTAGAATTTCCAGAGCTTCCTTGTCCAGCTGTACTTCCTTAAAGGTTTCTAAATTCAGCACCATTCAAATGAGGTTGTTATATCCACAATATTTAACAATTATTCTCAGCTTATGATGAGACAAAAATAGAACAGAGAGCGACAGAAAAGCCAGTGGTCAGTCCAACTTGGAGCCCAGCATGGCTGTCCTCTGAAAGGCTCTACCAGCAAGTCACTGAGATAGATGTAGATTCTTACAGCCAATCATTGGATTGATATTGGGGATCCCTATGGAAATGTTAGGGAAAGGACTGAAGCAGCTGGGGGTGGGAGGTGGATTGCAACCCCATAGGAAGAACAACAATGTCCACTAATCCAGACCCTTCAGAATTCCCAGAGACTAAACCACCAACCAAGGAGCATACAGGGGCTGGTCCGCAGTCCTGGGCATATGTGTAGCAGAGGACTAACATGGTGGTCTAAGTGGGAGAAGATACTCACAATTCTATGAAAACTTGATGCCCCAGGGAAGAGGGATGCTGGTACGGGTGAGGTGGGGGTGGGTGGACAATTGGCGGAGCACTCTCTCAGAGACAAGGGAAGGGGATTGAGGTGAAGAACTTGGGGAGGGAAGATTTGTAAGCGGGGCAATTTTTGTAATGTAAATAAAATAATTTAATATAAAAACTAGAGAAAGAATATTTAAGAGCCTTATGATAATTTAAAATGTTGAAAACATCCATACTAGCTTCTAGGTCTTTCTATTATGAACTTTAACAAAAAACAAATAAACAAACAAATAAAACAAAAAACAAAACAACAACAACAAAATAAGTTGATGGAAACATTTACATTGTCTAATTCTGTAGATATCATTTTACCTGAATGAACTATAGGTACCCAGAAATTTACAAAAATGTAATTTATGTTTTTTGAATACAGACCATTCATATGGACCCAAAGCTGACAAAATAGTTAAAGACACCACTGGAGAGAAACATTTAATATGTGGCAAAATCCCATTTCAAATCACAAAGCAGAACACTGACTTATTTAATTAACTATGGAAAATGTCTAACAATGTGTGCAGGACAGGCTAGATTTTGATCTGAAATGTACCCAGATATACCAATGAAGTACAATTTTTTTATAAGATTTATTTACTTATTATATGTAAGTACACTGTAGCTGTCTTCAGATACTCCAGAAGAGGGAGTCAGATCTTATTATGGATGGTTGTGAGCCACCATGTGGTTGCTGGGACTTGAACTCAGGACCTTCAGATAGCAGTCAGTGCCCTTAAACACTGAGCCATCTTTCCAGCCCCTGGAGTAAATACTTAAATCAGGAGTCTTGGTTTAAAAAAAAGAGGGAGGTGTATGAAAGCCAAGTAGTGAGTGAGAGCATGTGTGTTCCACACGATCTTAGAACTCTATGAGAAAGTGAATACAGTAGCATGCTAGGAAACACAGGAGTTCAATGTGCGCAATGATTGTTGAATGTGGCCAAGATACTGGAGCATGACTGATTAAAGCAAGGCTGAGACAATGAAGCAAATGCTCATGAAAGAGGAAAGTCACAGCTGAGAGCAGAGTGGACTCAGGAGCAGCAGAGAGCACCACAAGCTCACATCTGGGGTGTTTTCTTAGATGGATACATTTTATTCTGCACATTATTGTGAAGTGTGTATGTGTGTGTACATTTGTGAACTCATATAAGCCATAGGACCATAGGTATATCTGAAGATTTCAGAAGATACTGGGCTAAATAGCCATGCTTAACTATTCCTATATAACCATATACATATAACTTAAGCATTTAAAACAATAAGACTTTAGTATATTATAAAGTTGTTATAATATTTAAATGTCAGTCTCTATAAATAAAAACTCAGCATACTCAGGGCCATTTTGCTAAAACCTTAGTGCTTCAATACTACCGGAGAAGGGTTGAATAGTTTTTGACAGGACCACATGGCTCACAAGGTTAAGAATATCACTCTATTTAGAGGCATTAGTGGCTGACCACTAATACATTCTTAACCTCTATGAGTTTCCCAATCCTTACAGCATCACAGCAATTTGTATAATGCATGTCTATGCCTCATATAGAGTATGAACCTAGATCTTCAAACAAGAATGTAGTGACAATGTAGTTTTTATGAATTGTGTAATGTATGTGTGTAATTATATCTGAGTGTTATAAAAATGAACACATACTGAGAACCAGTGGTATATGATTTTGAGACACATAATCTCTTATGTTTTCTATTTGGGGGACTGTAGTGAATTTCCAAGAACAAGCTTTTATTTTCCATTTTAATTAAACTAAACATTTAATTACATTTCCACTACTCTGTCAGCAGAAATGAATCTATAAATGTGGAGTGAAAAATTATGAGAGTTGGTCTTTAATCTCCCATCACAAGCAGAGCATGTTATGGGCAATCTGTTCGTGGAGGGTACATAGCTGCCGTGTTTCCCATGAATGCTAATTTTGCTGGAGCATTCAACTACAGTATAGAACTTTTATATTCTTAACTAATATATACCACTTGAATCCCAAGCTCTTCAAAGTACATGTCATATTTACAATCATACCTTTGCCCCTAAGGGTTTTAATTTTCAGCACAAGAGAATTGAATAAGTGGACAGACTTTGCATACCAAGTGCAACTCTGCGGCATACCAGAGTGTGCACTGCCTACGTTCAAATCAAATCAATAAAATTATATGAACACTTTGGTTTTTTATTTTATTTTCAGGGACCAATATGTCTACAGCAATTTGCTAGGCACCGTGAAAACTAAATAGTATCATCGTACGAAGTGTTTATAACAATACACGAAGGAAGGCTTATAAATTTGAATGGTAATAAGAAACAAAGAAAGATTCTGCCTAGGGATGCACACCACTTCCTGTTTTACTTCTATTTTCGCCTGTTTGTTTTTCCTACTACCAGAGTTCCTAAAGTGTCATGCTTCAGTAACTCAGAATCTATTATGGATCAGAACTCATTCTAATATATATATATATATTATATTATATAATATATTAGAACCAAAGTAAAACTGTATTTATCAAGATTACAAGAGTGATATATAAAACCAATGTGGTTATATGTTACTGCAAATTGGAGGATGTATCATGGAATTAGATCAAAATAGCAAGTTTTGGTTCAAATGTTTCCTCTATATAAACAAAATGTAGTTTCCCCTAAGGAGAGAGTTTGGTGAATACAGACAGAGATCTGTTAATAAGATCCTTAAGACATTTATGTTATCGCACTAAGAAAATCAAATTCCTTTTTTTTTTTCTCTTGAGCTTTTGCTAATAACATGTTGAAGGCCAACCCTTTGAGAACTAAAAATTCTAATATTTCCTGTTTGCTACAGTAGTTGTACCATTCCCTTTGGAAAGATATGATTCCTTCCAAATGTAATAGTAGCAGCATGCTGGGGCTAACCTTACTTTGTTTCTCAGGACAATTTACTTTAGTTCACTTTGACTCACAGTTTGTAACTCAGCTCCAGGGAATTGCAGGTGTTTGTCTTTAAAGTTACTGCAACTCCGGTGAAACATACTTACACGGGTCTCAGACATAACTCCAGCCCCTAGCTGTATTAGGACCATTGATCCATACATTTTTCAGCAACATAATGGGCATTGGAGGTCCAACCCTGAAAGTAAACTGGTCCTCATTTCAGAACGCCATCTTTGCCCAGAGCACAGGGCTACTCTGCAGCCAGCTGGGGTATTCTGGGGCTGAGTCTGTGTCTGCTTCAGCCACAAGTTGCTGCATACCACCTCACCAAACCCATTGGACAATGTGGGTTTTGTTCCATTGTGGACCTCAGCTCTCTCTCAGACATTCACCACCATCATGTCTCCAGTTCCACCTCTGTCTACAGCACACTCATTACTCTGCTCTTCCATCTTCCCCACGTCTCCATCTTGTATTGTTCCTTGTAATGGTGTCTGAGGTGGGGGCACAACAGAGCTCAGGGCGCTGGATCAAAAGATATTTAGTAAACGTAATATTCTTATATTTTGTTATATGAGAATGATTATATCTATTTATTTTTGTTTGTTCATAATTTTTTGGCTATGTTGGTAACGTTTTTGAACTATAAACGGAGAGCTTTAACACTTTCTTTTTCTTGGGAATTTATCCTAGCAGGGTATTTGCATAAATATGAGACTCTTTAGTTCTTTTCCTTTACAATAAAAAGTATTGACAAATTTGCGTATATACCTTTAACTTTCTACTCTCTAGTTTAATTTTTTATTTGTCTTTTATCCCATACTCCAACTAGAGTTTTCATTAAATCTCTTTTATCGATCCATTTAAATATAGAGACAAAGATCCATTCTACTTTTCATCCTCATCTTTCTGGCTATAACTTCCTAACACTGCCCCATCCTTACAGCATCTGTTACTGGGTAGCTCAACACGTACAATATTTCCAGACACCATATCAGTAAGGGTCTCCACCTATGTTCCTGTCTCTCTCATCTGTGTCACTCCTTAATATTGGCCCTATTACTGTAACTGTCTATTCAAATAAATATCCATGTTTCTTCTTCACATCACAAATCTAAAATAGAAATAATATTACTCAAAATAGTTTTTATTCAAAATAATTATTATTTCAAAATTAGAAATAATAATTGCTTATTTCCAAAATTCAGGTCTCTACCTATGATTCCTGTTTTAATAATTAATGGAATTACCAATGCTGTCACCCATTTCAAGAATCAGGGGTGATGTTATATTTCTACTACTCCTTAACCTCCCACATACTCATCTAGCAATTATTACACTCTCATTTGACCTCCCTAATAGCCTTTTCAATCCCATCTACTTTCTCCTATCTCAACTGACATTTTTATCCAATTTATTATCACCCTTCTCTTACCAAAAAGAACTAGTCTAATTAGTCTCTCTATAAACACTACATGAGAGTTGCTTTTAAACATAGCACTGATCCTTTCTTACTGCTTCATTAACATTGTGAAAATAACACAATTTATTTCATAGGGGAAAGGAGAGTTGTTATTTGGACACAGAAGTGATACATCTGTATTTAGTCATTGTCTTATAAGTATCTAGGCTGGGCTCAAGACAGGAGTCTATAAATATTTATCATAGTTTGTAGAATATTAAAATATATCTGAGTGATATGATTTGTTAGCATTATCTTTGCAGCTATGTACAAAAAATAGTTCAGCATAATGGAATCCAAGATTACTTCAAAGAACAGATGAAATGGGAGAAATAAATGAAGGGCTATCATGAAAAAGAAAGAGAAGAATGCTATTCTGGAAGAAAATGAAGCATGAAGATTTTGTGTTGAGCGTGAGAAAGATCAGAACTGAGCATGAAACTGTTAGAGCGATGTTTGTAGTGTTTGTACTTTCCAACAAAGTATTTTTGAAGCAGTTTTTCCCCCTGCTCTATAATGATATTTAGATCCCGAAAGAATGGACAAAATGAAAAGAGAGTTTACTTTGCTTTCTTACTTGGAAGACATATCAAGTGGCTTCCTAGTGGGAAAAAAAAATTGATTTTGAAGTTCCAATACATGTGCGGACATGTAAGAATATCCACCGTTTCCCATTAAAATGGATGAGGTGCTAGTATAAGTGCTGAATAGAGTGTCAAAAATACCTCAAGTTTAGGGTAAGTTTAAGGAACATTCTCCCATTCAACGAACATATATTATATAAAACAACTATATACATACCACCTACATCAATGAAATAATACTAATATCAGTGATAAGCTCTTAACTCTTAAGACCTGGAAGCTTTGAGTAGCATACATATCATTTATATTTCAGTTTTTCAGCCATTCATCACTTTTTTTCTCTGCAAATGAAAGCTTGTTCAGCATAGATTTTCAGCTTTACTTAATTTATGTGTCTTGTTTTGAGATGTCAAGGTATAGCTTCCCTAATTAAATATGATGATTAGTTTTTGGTTTTGGTTTTGGTTTTCTATTTTTCCATTGTCAAACTGCCTGGTGTTATGACTAGTATTGTTTTCAAAACAACTTGAATATCAAAACTTGACACACCTAAGAAGAAAGAAATTCAACTCAGGAAAGTTCAACTGAACATTTTTGTTTGTTTGTTTTGTTTTTTTTGTTTGTTGGTTTTTGTTTTTATGTGTGTCTTTTTTTATTAGATATTTTCTTTATATACATTTAAAATACTATCCCGAATGTTCCCTATACCATCCCTCTGCCCTGCTTCCCTACCCACCCACTCCCCCTTCTTGGCCCTGGCATTCCCCTGTATTGGGGCATATAAAGTTTGAAATACCAAGGGGCCTCTCTTCCCAGTGATGGCCGACTAGGCCATATTCTGCTACATATGCAGCTAGAGATACAAGCTCTGGGGGTACTGGTTAGTTCATATTGCTGTTCCACCTGTAGGTTTGCAGACCCCTTCAGCTCCTTGGGTGCTTTCGCTAGCTTGTCCATTGGGGGCCCTGTGTTCCATCTTATAGATGACTGTGAACATCCACTTCTGTATTTGCCAGGAACTGGCATAGCCTCATACGAGACAGCTATAACAGGGTCCCTTCAGCAAAAATCTTTCTGGCATTGTGCAATAGTGTCTAGGTTTGGTGGCTGATTATGGGATGGATCCCCTGGGTGGGGTAATCTCTGGATAATCCATCCTTTTGTCTTAGCTCCAAACTTTGTCTCTGTAAATCCTTTCATGGGTATTTTGTTCCCAATCTAAGGAGGAATGAAGCATCCACCCATTGGTCTTCCCTCTTCTTGATTTTCCTGTGTTTTGCAAATTGTATCTTGGGTGTTCTATGTTTCTGGGCTAATATCCACTTATCAGTGAGTGC
Source organism: Mus musculus (assembly GCF_000001635.26). Taxonomy (NCBI): domain Eukaryota; kingdom Metazoa; phylum Chordata; class Mammalia; order Rodentia; family Muridae; genus Mus; species Mus musculus. Next base: position 23,004,436 of record NC_000081.6, on the reverse strand, counting down.
ATATCTAATGACTTCTTTTATGATTGGGTTACCTCACTAAGGATGATATCCTCCAGATACATCCATTTGTCCAAGAATTTAATAAATCCATTGTTTTTAATTGCTGAGTAATACTCCATTGTGTAAATGTACCACATTTTCTGTATCCATTTCTCTGTTGAGGGACATCTGGGTTCTTTCAAGCTTCTGGCTATTATGCTGGCAAGGATATGGATAAAGAGGAACACTCCTCCACTGCTGGTGGGACTGCAAGCTTGTACAACCACTCTGGAAGTCAGTCTGGAGGTTCCTCAGAAAATTGGCCATAATACTATCGGAAGATCCAGCAATACCTCTCCTGAGCATATACCCAGAAGAATTTCCAACTGGTAAGAAGGACACATGATCCACTATGTTCATAGCAGCCTTATTTATAATAGTCAACTGAACTTTTATAGAGGAAGGTGTGTAGGTGGTGCCATCCCTCAGTGGGCAGGTGATTCTGAGCTATATGATACAAGTAGCTAACCTTGAGGCTGGCAGCAATCCAGCAACTGCATTTCTCCCTTATCCTTACGTCAGTTCCTAATATGTCTTTCTTGGTTGATGGACTGTAACTTGTAAGCCAAATAAATTCTTTCTTCCCCCAAATTATTTTTGGTCAGTGTTCTGTCACACTAGCTGAATAGCAAATCAGAACACCTGCTCTTAATACAAATTTAGTGTAAAGTCACATGAGTTAAAATTACTTTAAATCAATTCTACAAGCAGTCTCACCAGTAATATACACTAGTCCACAATTCCATTTATTATTTTTTCTGGGGATAGCATTTACATATTTGATACATGATATTTTTCAAATATAAGATATTTAGAAACAGACTCAAAGATTATCCCCATTATGTCAAACTATGTGTAAGTGAAATTAATATTTCCTTTTTTTAATCTCTTGATTTATTTGCCATCCAGACACTTTGCAATTCAGATGTATTTTCATAAGCAGCCAGCAGTTATTTTGGCATTATTTCTGTAGTCTCATAGCTTCTAAAAAACCAAGATTACCAGAAAATAACTAAATAGCTAAGCTTTTAAATATTAAGAAGGCATTACTTTAACAATCTAGGAACGCTTATAATTTTATTAATATTTGCTACAATGTAAATGTAATTTCATACAGTTTTAAACTTCATTTAGTTTGTGTACCTGTGCGTGCGTGTGTGTCTGTGTCTGTGTGTGTGTGTGTCTGTGTGTCTGTTTGTGTGTGTGTGTGTGTATGCATTCCCACATATTGTGGATTGAGTCACAGGAGTGCAGGTCAGAGGAGAATGATGTGAGGTGAGTTCCCCGTCCTCATTCCTCTGTAGAGGCAAAGGACCAGACTCAGTGTAGTCAGGCTCGTGCTTCAAGTGTTTTCTCCGGCTGAGCAATCAACCCGGCCACCTCTAATTACCTATGATCCACAAATGCATTGCAAATTGAAAATTGTGGAATATAGCTCCCTTTCTGGAAATAAAAAATGACTTTGTTATCCTGGTCATCATTTACATGTGAAGTCACTATTCCCTAGGGAGCCTTCTTTTGCTTTGCGAAGTCTTGGTGGAGCTTCCATTGAAGTGACATTATGTGTAGTGTGGGGGCCTTGCATAGATCCCATGTGTCTATGCCATTCTTGTGCGCCTCAGTATGGCAATGTTTTAGCCATTTCACTGGGCCCTTCTTCTAACAAGAATCTGTAATAGTGTGCTCACTCCATAGTTATTATGGTAGTCTTAGCACAACCACATTTATGAGTTCTTTGTTATTGGCCCAAAGCATGTTAAACTTTAGACTGGTGACCAATTTAGACTGACTTTGAACCCTTCCCCTCACCCCCAGTCTAGGACAGCAAGAAAGACAAAGATTGTTTGAAATACTTCTTTGTATCTTACTATGTTTATTTATGAGTCCTATTGATTGATTAATGCTATGATGGATTTTATTTATAGGAGCTATCCATCTTCAAAAGAGTTAAGTGTTCAATGTCACCAGTTCCTCAATTTAGAGTTACACACTTTTTGTATAGATATTAAAAGCAAGGCTAACAACAGAACACATGTATTTAAATTCACAGTTACTGGGGCTGAAGAGATGGCTAAGGGGTCATTATTACTTGCTTTTCTTTAAATAGGACCAGGATTTGTCTCTCAACATCCACATAACAATGCAGAAACATTGTAATTTCTCTTACAGGGGACAAAACACCTTCTTCCTGCCACAGGCACCAGCCTGTGATGCACAGAAATACATTCAGAAAAGCACTTGTATGCATAAAGTAAAATACAAATCTCAAGTGTAAATCCAACAAATAATATTTAAGTAGAAAAATCTCAGGGTGAAGCAAACAGCACCTTTTAAAATACACTATTGTAACTGTTCTTTAAGTGCCAAAATTAAAATACCACTTTGTTTTACACAGTTAACTGTATTTTTGATATGCTTCCCCAAATGCTGTTAGGAGCAAGAAAAAATTGTTTATGGTGAGATCAAAAACATTTTTAGATTGCTTGTGTAAGCCAATAGCTACCCTGCTGTTTAATATACCATTTTAGAGAATGTACACCACTGTAGTTATACAAAATTGCCAATGGCAGAATATTCACATTTCTCTGAACTTATATGAAGTGAGTATAAGTGCTTGCTGGTTACACCACAGAGGCATAGAGCTACTGCCCTTCAGAGGCAATGCCAGACAAGTTCAGGAGTAAAAACTGACCTGGATCTCAAAGCAATTGATAATCAATGGTTCTTTACTAGGTACTGTCCATACATTTGGAATCCAGAGAAATCAAACCAGTTACTGCTTTAAATATACACTACTCTGGTAGTTTGAATGAGAGGCTCCTAGAAACACATACAGGCCTGCCTCCATCCAATAGATAAGGTGTAAGCTTTAAGTAAATACTCCAACAGTATACCTGCATGTCTACCACCATTATTTCCACCATGGTGACCATGGATGAACCCTCTGAAACTGTAAGCATACCCCAATTAAATGTTTTATTCTCTAAACTTCTTTAGGTTGGTGTTTCTTCACAGCAAAAGAATAGTAATTAAGACAAGATTTTAATGGAAAAGAAAGAAACAAAAGCACACTATCTGTAATGAGATGAACAATGCTATGGTAGGGTAAGGTCCAGATGAGAACTTTCACAGTTCTATGTAATCTAATCAAAGCAATATCTGAACTCCTCAAAGACAAGGTACAACTATGAAGGCTAAAAGATGAGATGATATAACCACAGACAGAGAGCCAGGCTCACTGAAGCAAAGCAACTAACCAGATTCACATTCAAGTTTCAATCTCTGTAATCTCTTTCTTCTTCTTCTTCTTCTTCTTCTTCTTCTTCTTCTTCTTCTTCTTCTTCTTCTTCTTCTTCTTCTTCTTCTTCTTCTTCTTCTTCTTCTTTGTCTTCTTTTTCTTCTCTCTCTCTCTCTCTCTCTCTCTCTCTCTCTCTCTCTCTCTCTCTCTCTCTCTCTGTGTGTGTGTGTGTGTGTGTTTCTACCCTATAATTTTAAATAAAATCCAGGCTTGTTCCAGCTAGGTGCCAGCCACAGTGCTCTCACTCATCCCCTACGGCTAGCTCCAAGTGGCCTTCTGGACCTCCAATGGCTGGTCTATAGAAGACCAACAACCATTCGGGTCTCAGTCAGCTCCCTCTAGCCTCATGAAAGGAAAACATTAGAGACTTATACCAATCAGCTTTATATCGGTAAATCTCCAACCCCGATATGCGTTTACAAAGAATACACAACTCAGTTAATATATTTAAAAGCTACACACTTAGATTGGGCAAATATGCCCTACTTTTACCCAGCTATGAAATCCCTAGCTACTTGCAGCTTATCCAGGCCATGTTGGTCTGCTCCATCTTTTATCTTGGTTTCCTCAATATTCTTCTCCCTCCATCCTCTGTCTTGTCTGTCTTTTCTCTTTTCTTTCCTTTCTTCTCTCTCCTATCTAAAACTACCAGTCATGCCTTTCCCTTCCACTGCACAGTCATAGGATCTCACCTTTATTTTCAGTTAAATTGAGGAGCAAGTTCACATGGAAGCACCTGAGTATGTGATCTGCTCCTCATCAGGGGCAGGATTAGCATCAAAATACAAACAGCACCAAGGCAATCCACAACATGTGTGTTTGTGTATGCATGAAATGAGTGTATTTGTCTATCTATATGTCTAACACACATATATGTCTGTCTGTCTATCTATCTATCTATCTATCTATCTATCTATCTATCTATCTATGTAATCAGTATATATGTTTGTATATACAAAAGAAATTAGTATAAGTAAAAAACCTTAGCCTGATTGAGAAAGTACTATTTCAAAATAGTTTTAACCAACCAGTGATTTAAGCAGTTATGGTTTATTAGCCCCAACTGGAGAAATATTTGTTACTTTTTGGTTTTTTTGTTTGTTTGTTTGTTTTTTTCTTTCTTTCTTTCTTTCTTTCTTTTTTTTTTTTTTTTTTTTTTTTTTTTTTTTTTTTTTTTTTTTTTGAGGCAGGGTTTCTCTTTGTAGTCTTGGCTGTCCTGGAAGTCACTCTGTAGACGAGGCTAGACTCGAACTCAGAAATCTGCCTGCCTCTGCCTCCCAAGTGCTGGGATTAAAGGCATGCACCACCACTACCTGGCGTTATTTATGTTCTAATAGAGCGTTGACTGAAGTACTAATTCCCTCTCAAGTATTGGTGGTTTCTCTAGAATCTCTACCTCAAGGCCCGGAATACACCTACTCTTCTAGAGCAGAGATGCTGGGGGGGGGGGTAAGCTTCTGTAGCTTTAGAGTTTTTTGTTTTTCCTCTTTTTATTTTTATTCGTTTATTTATTTTGATCATTTTATTTGTTTACATTTCAAATTACATTCTATTCTCAGTTACTCCTCCATCAAACCTCCATCCAATCCCCCTTCTCTCTCCTACCCTTTGCCTCTACAAGGGAGCTTTAGAGTTTGAATGAACCATTCATGGGGGTAGGGGGTGTCACCTAATACCATCAGAAAGTGAAGATACTACATCATGATTTGTAACAGTAGCAAAGTTACAGTTATGAAGTACAAGTACAATAATTTCAGTGGTGGGACTCACCACAACAGGAGGAACTGAATTAATGGGTCACGGCACTGAAAGGTTGAGAACCACTGCTCTAGACTGTGAAGCACAGCTTTGGACTATAATACTGTTGAAGGAAGGATGGGATCTCACTTGATTAGAGACAACAACAAAAAGACATCCATTATGAGAATAACAAGCTCCCAAAGAGCTTGAGAAAGAACCAAGTTATTATGGGACTACCATCCATCTTTGAGAATGATTGATTTGCATGTCATGTTAATACAAATGCTTTTACAGAAATAGACAATGGGACATTTTTAGCTATGAATGGATGGACTAGAACAACCCGATCAAGTTTCTTATAGGTCCAAATTTCTTTGAAAGTGATTCAATATTTATCATGTATCTATAACTAGACAAGTAAGAAAAGTAGATCTGGCACATACCCTAGAACTCTGAGTAACTGAGCACACACAGACCACGCATCAGAAAGTCTCACAGACATCTTGACAATATAGAACAGTAATATTTTGGAGTACTAGAAAAATCACAACAAAAGATTTGGTTTATGATAATTTTGGATAATGGACAAGAACAACATTATCAATGTCATTAAAAAATCAGCTTTTGAGTTTAAGATTGTATTTTGAATTGTAACTAATATGTAAATATTCATTCTGACACAATTAAATTTGAGGATACTAACATTTCAGCTGCTATTTAGCTACAGTGAACAGTGTAAAAGTGCAAACTGGTAGTGAGACCACTGAGTGATGTAACCATCAAAGGTTCCTAGAGATTACCCAATCATTTCTAGAATGTACAGGTGTAAAAACACACTAGTATTCACACCACCAGAAATGACCAGCATTTTAAGTACAAAATGCATAGTTACTCTTCACAGGTATATGCTTAATTTTTGTTTGCTTGACTTGGGGTTTTGATGTTTTAAAAGTCAGTGAAAAGTTGAAGAGAGAGGGAAAAATACAGGCAAGTATTCATAGAATTCGGGCACCACCGGTTCAATGTTTGAATCAGGGAATCTAACTTCTGAAAAGACAAAGCTATACTGGTAAGATAAATAGAGCTAGGAGAAGAAAGACAAAATTCAACCTGAATTCTAGCAGAAATTATTAGGAAAGATACATTTTGTCTTCTCAAGAAAAGCTCAACATGATATAGCCCTGATAGGGAGGGGTATTATAAGAATTACCAAAGGGTATTGAGTAGAACAGATTTTAAATTCTCCGACTAATTGTCGGTCTGTCTGTCTGTCTGTCTCTCTCTCCCTCTGTGCTTACATGCCATTGAGAGGAAAGAGTTCAACCTCCTGAGTATCTATGAACATAGGCCTGTGCAGTCACGCATGATTACTGTCTGTATTTTGTACTCCAGTTTATGTATTTTTAAAGAAATTCGTATCTTTTTTCTTAGCTCTGTAAACACCATTTAGTATTCGTTTCATGTCACCTCTATATTGTTTAGCCCAAATAGACATTGTCTCATAGGTCTACTGTTTTCCAAAAGTTTCCAAGTTATTAGTATTGTCAAATAATAAAAAAAAACCCAATGATTAATGGTGTAACTGTTGTAAACATAATTTTAAATAATACTTCAACTCCGTCTAAGTGTTGTTCTCATGGATCGTTGTCTCTTTACAATTCAAGTAAATGTCATTATCAAAGTAAGATTACATTAAATCAGAATTTTCCAAAATATTTTTTAAAATACTTCATAGAATTTCATACACTCATTTCTCACTTTAATACAATTTTTAAAACCATTCAATATATTTCTCAGGCAATATCATTAGTTAAGAAGGACTAAATAAAATATTGAGATACTCAATATTTTAAAGAAGTACTTTCTTTAGATATTTGTATTGAGATAAATAAGTGAGATATTTGTTTTCTTAATGTCAAGTCTGTCTCTTGTCAGTATGATGGGATAATATAAGAATGTTTGAATTTCAGATTCTAATGACTTTTTCCTTCCAACAGAAATGTCAGGTTCTTTATTTTTGGATGAATATACTCTCTTAGGTCCTTTTACCATTGAGAAAAGAAATGCTATTTTCATGGATAATATTTTACTCAAGTCTAAGCAAACCACTTATCAAGTCATTAAATCTTCATTGATTAGAAGGGAAAATGCAGTCACAAAAATAAAATTGGCAAAAGCCACATAATAAAATAAATAAATAATCCCTTAGATAAAAATTGCTTTATTGCAAGGGCCGACTTCTATTGAGTGAGTGGATGATTTTATATTTATGTGATGACTGTAGGCTGAAGATTGTGGTCACCTCTTTTATTTTTGGTACCTGAGATAAGATAAGAAGTGAGTTTTACCTGAAGGATTTATAAAGATAGAACACTGTGGTAATGAAGGATTCCAAGGCATAAGAATTGTTTATAATATCCAATCTGCTCAGGGTTGCCAACCTCTGCCAGGATTCAAGCCATGCTTTGGTCTCCTATCACCTTAGGCTAGCTACAGCAAATTATGTGCTAAATGAATAAGCAGCTTTCTACACATTATTTTACTTCAGTTTCCCCTTCAATTTCCCTAACAACTACACAGCTTAAATAGTAACAGTTGATAAATATACAACTTTAGTTGAACAATACAGTTCAAACTTTGTAGAAATACACATGTTCTTTTATGCAATCTAATGATTTTTGTAGTATTTCTTCTTGCTAAGTCTCTGATTTGTTTTTGTTAAAATTCACAAGGCAGAATGGTGCACTTTTCTTCTAAACTGATGACATTTTAATCTTAAGAGTTCCTTATATCACCTCTTTTAGTTTTTTTTAAAATTTCATTAAATTTCAAATTAGATATCTGTTCTGATTCTGCATTTGAAATAAATGTTCATGTTTGAATTCTTCCAATTCTCAGATTTTTTTCTATTATCCTTCTCAATTTTTATTATCAATATGATAGCCCAGACTCACTTGTGAGGAAAGAAACACAATTGTCGAATGTTGTCCATCAAGTTGGTTGGTGGCATGAACTGTGAAAAAAAGAAAGTATCTTGGTTTATAACTCCTGTGCACCCCTCGGTAGGTGGGCCTTGGATAAGTAAGAAGGCTAGCTTAGCTGTTGGTGAGCTGGGGAGCTAGGCACCAAGCAGCATTCTTCTGTAGTTTCTGCTCTAAATACCTGCTTTAAATTCATGTCCTGAATTCTTTACAGAATGAACTATGAACTGGCAGTACAAGATGAAACAAACACTTCCTCCTTTAGTTTATTCCTGTCCTGCTGTTTATCACAACAAAAGAAAGGAAACTAGGACATCTATGCTCAGACTATTATTTGCATGTGTGCCTGATGTCTCCTTTCTCTATTATCATTACAGTGTTTAAACTTTGCATTACAGAATAAATGTATCCATTCACAATAGGTAGGAAAGGAATTGTTAAATTGCACAGAGAGCCCACAGAATCTTTAGTGGCACCAATACACTAAAGGAAATCACACTACAGAGCCAGTGCCACCAAATGACCTACTCTAATCACAATCACAAGTGTTGCTCTAAAATTGTGTTATCTGTGAACTATTACAAGGAAACTACAACTCAAACCCAGTCTTCACAGTGTGTGTATCGACTAGATAAACTTAAATTTCATCTATAACTAATGCTTCACTAGAATGACAGAAATACAACAATATGAACCAGTACCCCCAGAGCTCGTGTCTCTAGATGCATATGTAGCAGAAGATGGCCTAGTCGGCCATCATTGGGAAGAGAGGCACCTTGGTCTAGCAAACTTTATATGCCCCAGTACACGGGAACACCATGGCCAAGAAGTGGGAGTGAGTGGGTAGGGGAGCAGGGTGGGGGGAGGGTATAGGGGACTTTTGGGATAGCATTTGAAATGTAAATGAAGAAAATGTCTAATAAAAAATTTTTTAAAGATCTTATCAGGTTTTTTGCTCCATAAAATAAATAGTATATGATGAATATGGGAGCAATGGGAGCCAGAAAAAAAAAAAATCCAACCAAGTTAATGAAAGAAGCTAAGCCATTAGAATGCGTTCTGAATAAATAAATGCACAACATATAGTACATATTGTGATGAAAATCATATTTCTAAACAACAACAACAAACAATGGAACAAGTATTTTTTTGTCAAAGACCTTAATCATTGTGTAAGGGCAGACAGAGAGAGAGAGAGAGAGAGAGAGAGAGAGAGAGAGAGAGAGGAAATAACCATTCTGAACCCCTTATGTCTTCAAAACTGGTACGTAGTTCACTTCTCTTACAATTGTTCAAAACTTTCAATTCATAAAATAATATTTAAGGTATTAAAATTTTAAATGTTGACTGCATCATGTTATGTAAGATAAAGAAAATGATAAAGATGATAAAGGAAATGATAAAAGATGATAAAATGTTGCATAAATATGTCTTATGATGACTGAAAGCTATTTACATGTTTAAGTAAGTTATAAATAATCATGATATTCAAAATGTATATTATTTTCTATTTAATAATATACAAGCATCAGTAAGTTTGTAAATAGATGGCAAATCCTTTGAAATGTGGACAAATTTGATGTCCGTTTGATGAGTACATATAGAAAAATGAAGCTTTTCATTTGTTTGTGCTAAAGTCCAGACTGAAGCCTTCAAACAGTTGAGAGATATTGAGGAATTCTCTATAAAGACAGAAGTGTTTATTTATTTTTTCTGAGGGTACTGTGGGGGCATCCACAGAAAAATAATGACTCTAAAACCAAACAAAACACTTATAAACCATTATCCTAGTATTGGCTCTCTGTTCAGGAGGTGGCTGCAAGCATTGAAGAAGGCAAACGTGTTACAAGAAAATGAAGATGCTATCATGTCCCTAGCTGACCTACAGGGTCTTTGATAAGGTGTGGAATCCTTCAACAATGGCCTCCAAAGAGTTCTGCTGACTAAATTAGTCATTTAGCTCATGTCATATCATTTGCTTCATGACTTCATAGTTTTTGTTCTCTCTGGAATCAATACTCATAGTTTCTTCTCAATTTTTCTAGAAAGATGCATTCAGAAAGCCCTTTGATTCATAAATCTTTACACTCCGAGGCAGAGATCAACAACCTCTATTACCATGTATACTATTCAGACTTTTATTTCTAAGTAAAATAGCAACTCTATGTCGTGTAAAAGCTTTACTTTATGCTTTCAAGGGATTTGCTAAAGGGTAGAGGTTTTATTTTTACCCTTTGCAGTATGAGGGAAAAGCCACTGAAATTTTTGCAAATCACAAGAATTTTACTAGGATGCAAGAAAAACTCTGAACTTGTGTTAAATGGTTTCCCAGTTTTTGATTCTCTTATAGGTAATTGATCATATTTCTATCTAAGTAAGTAACAATGATGTAAAACGTATAAAATAAGTTGATACACTTTTAAACTAGTGGGTAGAAAATGTCAACAGTATAATTATTATTTTAAATAGGAGCAATGTTTTAAATTTTAATCCTTCTTTCTAAAATTGACCAGTGTGTTTGTTGCACAAATAAAATTTTCATTCTTTTCAAGAAAATAATCTTTGGGTCACTTTTAACTGCTGTCATCTTCTCATCATCATCTCTTTGTCTTCAGATTCATTCTCCTTTAATTAATTCAGGCATTGCCCATTGTTAGGACAACTCAAAGTTATAATGCTCATACTTGTTTCTTGGGCTAACCACCCAGAACATTTTTTCATTACTTTCAACATCTCTGTCTGTCACCATTATTCGTTACATGTTTTATTTCCTTGTTCCTGTATTTTGCTGTGAAATATAATTTATAGAGTAGGCAACTACCCTTAAAATGTGACAATATGTACTATAAAATATTACTGTTACTTTGCATCTACATTTACATAAAGGTACACAGCATTTTTCCCCCTATGCAATATCTGGATTTGGATGTGAGACGATTGACTTGAGTGTTTTCTTAGATAATTATAGTAAGAACAGCTTGCTTTTCTTTTTCAAGAAGAAATAATGAATGAGGCGTTAAATGAGAACAGGTGAGGTTCTGGTGTTTGGTTCGGCAGATCTGGTGTACAATGAAATCATGAATTGGTTGCCATGTAGACGCTGAGAAGAACTTCACAGTCTCTCACATTCATATTTTCTGAAGTGAAATAAAATAGTTGATATGATTCTCATTGAATTTCTGTAAAGTTAAGTAATGACCTACAGGACAAGCGTACAAACTTTATTTAGCCCAAGGTTATTGGTTGAACATAAACTTATATCATGCACACTCTAGGAGTCTCTGGAAATAACAGTGTAATACTATACATTATCTACCAAACAGTGAAGTACAAATATATTCAGCTTAGTGTTTGGAACACTTCTGATGCATATCCATACAATACCTTATTAAAATGTATTGGCATTGTTACACAGGAGTTCAACTCTGCGAGAAATGAGGGTAATGTAAACTGTTGAAATGGATGATTTAGAAGCTGCACATTCCTATTAGAATACATCAAAACACGCATCCTTGTATAAAACAAAGCTTCTAATTTTTAGTAGATTTAATACATAGCTCAGCATTTCACATATCATTGTATAATTTTATACATTCATGTTTAACCATTTAAATGTAAAAATATTACCAAAATGTACCTAACTTGTATACAGTTGATTTAGACTAATGTCTGATTGGGGTATGATTACTAATTTAAAACAAACATATGTTTAATTATAGTTTTCCAATTTAATAAATGATTATATAGATATTTGAAAAGAGATATTCTAAGATATTATATAATTTATTTACCTTAAAGTTAAAATTTTACATATATAATACACTCAAATATGTAAATCACTATTATTATATAAAGTATCAAGTAAATATTAATAACGTTCTGTCTCTTTTAAAGGCATTACTTCCTTTCCCCCTGTGAAAGTAGTATGCTAGCTTTTTCTAGTGTCTTCTCCATTTTGTAATATATTAAAACTATGAGAACATCCGCATACATACATGCCCCTAGATTCTAATATGACTGGGGGAGATAACTAACTCTTGCTTTTCAAGCAACTTGAGAGAATTCAGCATATTTACATTTTGCATCTCAATGGCCACTTTAGTGAGGAGCAAATGCTAGTTCTTGTGAATCCGGAAATGACACTCAAAAGTGAGAAAATAATATAAGGTCAAAGCAAAATGCAAATTCTGATTTACATTCCATCAAACATCATCCTCGAAAACAGAGGAACCGTTATTTTTGTTAGTCATATATTGTTGTAAAAAGTATGCATTGAAATTCTAAACTGCTCACCTTCAATTTTTAAACACTTATTATAGTGTATGTTGTGTTGTATGTGTAGCACACACACATCCACACACACATCCTGTCAGTTTATAACAGAACTGATCAGAAAAGGTGTTGGACGGTTCTAAGAGCACCTTCACATCCCAAGCAGGACCAAAGTAGCTGCAACTATTTCTGATGGCGAGTTGAATTTGTTGCATCTTTTAAAACTCAACAAATAAATATCCTTTCTTTTCACTATAATATTGTTAAGCTTTATAAAATGTCTGGTCAGACTCCAAGAAAATTTATTGTATTTGTAAATATTGTCTTTAATTCATGTTCTACTTCTAAAGATTACTTTTATTTTAAAATTATTGAAGTTCCACTTGATACTTACCGAAAAGTATTCCCTTGTTGTTATATGATTATCTGTGAGTACTATTTATTAGAAAATGATTAATGACTAATTTTTAAAATGAGTTTTGTATGAAACACACTAGTGAATTTAAAATGCTTATTATTTGGGATTTTCAAGGAAGGTGTCTTATGTTAATTATATTACTTCTAGAATAAATGTTTGCAACTACATTAGTTTCTATTGCCATGTAACAAAGTACACAAACTTAAGTAAGTCAACACAGCTATGAAAAAGAAGAGAGAGCGAGAGAGAAAATCAGAATTCTCTACTCACAGCTTCATAAAGGAGAACCTAAGGCAGGTTACTCTCAGTTCTCATATGAATACTTGGGGGAAGATTGCTGTAAGCTTCATTCTGTCTTCTGTCAGAGTTTACTTGGAAATAAAATCAGTGTGCTGCCGAGATTTCTCCAACCCTATATGTATTGTAGCAATATTCACAGTAGCTAAGATGCAGAATCAGTCTCTGTGTCAAGCAACTAATAAATGTGTACAGAAATGTAGTTGATTTAAATAATGGCATGGCAAGCGGACAAGCATCTTGTTGTTTGTTCTAATATGGGTTGTTCTAAAACTACTCTGTTGGTGGATTAAACCATGCACTGAGAAATGACACATGTTATTATCCATGTGCAGTCTAATGTGTAGAAACAAAATATAGAAGGGTGTTTATCAGATTCTAGGCAGGATTGAGAAAATGGGGCATAGGGGGAGACGGGCCAACATAAACCAAATTCTTTTAGATATAAAAAATTAACACTTCTAATTCACTGTCTGGTCGCTGGTTAACAAAAAAAAAAAAAAGCTGAGTAGTTCAAAATACTATGAAAAGAAGGTATTTGTAATTAAATGTCCTCCAGCCAATGAATGGATAATGAGAATGTGTTGTAACACATGGTAGAATAGTGTTCAACCATAAAGAGAAATGAAATCCTGAAATTTGGAGATAATGGATGGAATAGTAGGACACAGGTGGCAAAATGGGGAAAAGGAGGAAATGTGTGTGGAGGTTGGGGGTGACTTGCAGGGGGCTAGTGATCCATGCTGAGGAAGAGAAAGAAAAGCAGAGTATTAAAAATGATAGATAACCCATGAGGTGATAATATTTTATATTCCTTAAACACACATAATATATGTATATGTATATATGTGTATATGTGCATGTGTACATTTAAATATAACATATGACTATGTGTTATTTTATCCAACAAATGTATATCATATACATATATATATATATGCTCATATTTATATGTATTTACTATACATTTACAGATACAAACATTTATATGCACACATATTGGTGATTGCAATTACCTTTTAGACTATATAAAAATGTTTCACTTAATGAGAAGTCATTGCTTTAAAAAAATCTAGTTACGTTATGTGAATATGTTTTTGTTTTTATTCCATGTGTGAAATAAGATTCTACTTTACTGCAGGTGATTTTGATTTGTCTCCTGCTTTAACAGGGGTGTGCTTTTTGCCAGCTGGGGATACTTTCTGTGATTGAATAGATTTAGAATTTTGGGAACTTTTGAGAGGGTATAAATACAGCTAGGCTTCCTTAATATCTACAAGAAATAAGATCTTTAGTGTTGTAGTTTAAGATGTTGTGTCAGAAACAAGTGCCTGTGTCATGACAGATTTCTGTGAATTGTACCACAAGCTTTGCCTTGCACAGTTTGAAGAGATGTGACTGGTGTTCCAGACACCCCTGGTGTGGGCTTACATTTTTTGAGAGCCCTGGGAAGTTGGAGAAGTGCTTCTCTTGCATGTCACAAATTGAGACTTAAATTCCACTCATGTTTGTGTCCAGGCACCTGGTTATTATTAATTTTTGGAGGAAATCTTGATACCAAACTGAGATCTGATATAGTTTGAGATAGTTATTACTAACTAATTGGGTTCAAACATCCGAACAACAGAAAAATAAATAATTTGAAGGACAAGTGTCCACAGTGGTCTTCAGTCTTCATATCTTTATAGTTGTAAGATTGAGATGATTATGCCAGAAAAGATCTCACAGTCCATGATTCACACACAACTCTGCACAAACGTGATTGGCAAAGGTCAATTTGAGGAATGCACTGGTAGGAACTGTCAGTGGGAAATGTAGTAAACAGAAGCTTTAGTAAAAATTTAGATAGCTGTGGCTGTGGCTTGATGGAAAATATGCAGTGCCTAGTGAGTAGAGAAAGGCAGGATGCCATCAAGGGGGGTGTGGCTGCTCACACCAAGACTCAGAGTAAGAGGTGGGGGAAAAGCCATCCTCTGATTGCATGTCAGAAGCATTCATCTAAATGGGATCTTGGAAATGTGTGTCCTATTTTTTCTCTGAGATTATTCTGTATAAGCCTCTCATATCTGGACCTTTCAGAAAACAATATTTGTATGAAATATATAAATAGGTGAATGATTGTATTCAATGATATAGTTCAGTGGCAGAATGAGTGTCTAGCATGTATGAGTGTCTATAAAGATCATAGTACTGAAAAAATAGTAGTAGTGGTAATAGTAGTAGTAGTTGTAGTAGTAGTAGTTGTACTACTAGTAGTATTAGTAGTAGTAGTATTGATAAGATGACACAAAGGAGGAGGAGGAGGAGTTCCAATAAATCATCTCATCAATGAAAATGGATTCAAATACACAAATAAAAGCACGGTTCAATGGAAAGACTAATCCAGAAGGTGACTGAACCATGGCCTGTACAAGAGACCTTATAAAACACTGTTTTACAGACAATCAGATGGGAGGAATGGTTCCTTACCTTTCACAGGAATGCAAATCTCCAGCTTCTACCAAAAGAAATGTAACAATAATAAAGTAAAAAAACAAGTCCAGGAGTACAGTGTAAGGTGGTTTGTGTTCTTAGCTGAATAGCGATTATCCTGACCCGGCCTAGAAGAAAATTTCCCTATAAGCCATTTCCCTGTAAGCCACTGCTTCGCATCCTTCTTAATGCTGCAAGATGACTCTCAGACATAGAATTATTCTCCTTGCTACTGCTACTGTTGTGAGTTGCAGTACACATATTTTTGGAGGTACAATTTGCCATAAGGGTTGTGACCCACACTTTGAGAACCACTACTGTAAGTAATATGCCTGTGGGATCCAAGGCACCCTAAATTATTGGGTTACTCCTAGTTATCTGGGGTCAGCATGCTGAGCTCTTGGGGAGATTATGAGGAATAGGAAGTATTCCCCCCATACTTGTCTTTATTTAAGACCCCAGAGAATAAATTTGTTATTGAAGCTTTAACATATCTTTATTAAGTACAGAACACATACTCTAGGATACCAGAACAATGGATTTACACTTTACTATGTAGTGACCAGTATGATGATGCTTTTCCTTTAAAAGACCCCAAACACTGGACCACCAAAGAGACAGCATTCATCAGCTGCTATGAGGCCCCCAACACACATAGAGTAGAGGACTGCTGGATCTGTGTTCATTCAGAGATGATGCACCTAACCCTCAAGAGACTGGAGGACCCAGGGAGTGTAGAGGTCAGGTGGGGCAGGGATAAAAAAATTGGTTGTCTCATTATTACTCTGTTGCTTGTCTGTGAACTGTTTGTGCATGTACACGCATGTGAGTGTACACAGGACATAGTACATGTGTGGCTGCTATCTTGTTTGAGACATGATCTCTCTGCTGCTTGCTGCTAGGTATACCAGGGGGGTTCACTCTAAGTTGCCAGAGATGGTCCTGACTCTGCTGCCCTCCTTAGAGTAGCTCACTGGGATTACACACATATCCCTGTCCAGATTGAGATGGATGCTAGGAAATGAATGAGCATCCTCCTACCTGCAGGGCAAGCACTTCATCTGCTAGGTTGTCTCTTCCTCTAATGACTGTTTTGCTTGAATGAACTATGTAATAAAGTTATGATTGTTTTCTGTGCAAATAATATACTGAATGACAAAGTCAAAATACTTTTATCACCTTCCATTTAAATATTTTTTAATTTTTTATCGACCTGTAGTAAATAATTGAATATACCCATAAGGTACTTTGTTTTAGAAGACAAATTTTAACTCAGAAACAGTTCTGCCAAAATAAGCACATCCAAACACCTCCTAGGTCTACGTGATTTGGCTGGAATGAAGACATGACCTTAGTGCATACCTTTAATTCCTAGCCATGGAGTTAAGGTCAGTTTTAGAAGAAAGGAGTCATATTTGATCCTGATGTCTAATTGAGGGAAAAACAAAGACACAAATCAGAGAAAGATTTGACAAATGAGTCAGATATAGGATATGACCAACTCTTGCAAGAACAGCACAGGGGAAGGGAGGCAACTGTAGAGAACAATGTGTGTGTGTGTGTGTGTGTGTGTGTGTGTGTGTGTGTGTGTGTGTGTGTTAGGAAGAGAGACAGACAGACAGACAGACAGAGAAACAAAGACACAGAGGAAGTTTTACATGGACAGTTTTACATTACAAAGATAGGTTGCCAATGAAGATAGAACAAGCCAGAGAATAAGGAGCCAGAAAATTAGAAAAAATTGTCAGAGTGAGTTTGATGCCAAGCATATCAGTTCAGTCAGAATCCAAGGGAATCTATTTTCATTTAGTCTGCTTTGAGAGGAGTTTGGGCCAGAAGAGTTGAGGTTAAGAAGCCATCCAGAGTTTCCTAAGAGGATGAGCTCAGTCATCACGTCTGTCCACGACACCAACTAGCATCTATCAAAGGAAAGTTATTCTACACATCATAGTATCAGGACATGAACACAATTCTTACAGTTTCTACCTCCTTATCATTTATGGATCTTTAGAGACACTTCTTTTGATTGGTTTTTCAACTAATGTTTAAGGCATGCTGTAACATTTGAACTGCAATGTCGAATACTGAGGACAAACATTAGAACTGTGTTTGGTTTATGTTGTTTTGTTATGTTAGTATTATTTTTCTTGTCAACTTGAAGGTTGGAGTCATTGAAGAGGAGGGAGCCTTGCCTGAAAAAAATGCTTTTATATAATCAGGCTATGGGAAAAACTATAGATTTTCTTTATTAGCAATTGGTTTGGGAAGGACCATCCCATTGTTGGTAGAGCCAACACTGGATTGGTGGTTCTACATTCTAAAAGAAAGTAGGTTGAGCAAGCAATTTAGATGAAACTTGACTAATCCAGGGTCTCTGCATTAGCATTTGCCTCTAGGTTCCTGCCTTGTTTGAGTTCCTGCTCTGACTTCTTTCAGGGATGATCTATGATTTGGAAGTATAGACAAGCGAACTCTTTCCTCTATGACTTGCTTTTGATTATGGTGTTTTATTATAGCAATTGCAACCCTATCTAATATCATTAACTAATCATTATCTATCCTGATACTTCAATTTTATCATGATCTGATAATTATACCACTATATGCACACCAACTTTTATCTTGCTTTCACATCTGAGAAAGAACCCAAGTCTGTCTTTATTCATCTCACACTAACTAAATACAATGTCTTCATTTTCATCTACTTTGTTGTACACACTATGGAGCTAAATTAAATAATGTCATGTCATGTAGCTACACCACATTTCCTTCTTTTACATGGAGATCTAACTAGAGTTCATATCATACATACTGAGAATATGAAAATAAAGTGGGGATTTAGTTATTCCTTTGATATGCTAATTTCATATCTTTTAAATATAAATCCAGAACTGGGACAGTTGGATAATATGATTGATCTAATTTTAGTTTAATTAGGAGACTCCATGCTGTTTTCTATAATGCCCCTACTAATTTACATTCTTGTTAACACTATCCAAGAACTCCTCTATCCCTATTGTCCAGAGAAGTATGAAAATACAGGTAAATACTGAGACAAAAATAGTCTAGTTGCAATGAACTTTCTTATATAAGGAGACATTTTCAATGGTGGATAGCTAAATGCCAGACAATGTGTATGAAACTTCCTCTTTATTACTAGCCATTAAAACATGTGAATGTCAAATTGTCAGTGAAGTGCAGAGAAGTTCATCCCAACACAATCTATATTATTAGGAAGAATGAATCTGGAACTTATCTGTTCTTTAAAATATAAATAAATAAAACTTCCTCCCCTACAAAATGACAAGGCTTAGCTAGATAACCCCTAAAACCACCTTATTTTTTTTTTTAAATAGCTTTGTCCTATGGACCACAAAATATCATCGAATATTGAAATTAAGGCATGAATTTTATCAGACAGACTGGTACATAGGTTCCACACAGATGTAGGAATAGCACATTAAGTGGAATGACTAGCTCACCAGAAGGGAACAGACTGTCTGGAACTTGGAATCTGTGTTCCACACTTCTGAACATAAAAGGGCAGAAAACTTAGATTCTAGATTTAGGTGTGCTTAGTGAGGCTGCAATCTTTCTTTTCACGGGCCAGTTTTAAAATGTAAAGTCTTTATTTTGAAAGGATGGAAACAAATATTACATTTTAAAGCAATCTGACTGTTTCCCTTGGCAACGATTCCCTTTATCTTCTTCTGTGCTTTTAGCAGGCAAGGTATACAATTATTGTTTAATGTATACAGTGATGCATTCTGCTAATATTAATAATGATTACACACTGAAAGACAGTGTTATGTGTTGTCCTAGTTTATATTTATGAGTTTATATAAGTGAATTTTCATGTAATTACAAGCTCTTTTTGATGACTAAATGTTGTTGTAGTAAAAATATAAATATACACTTGTGCTATATTTTATGTGCGTATGTTTATGAAAATCACGGATCCTGACATAGCTCAGCACGCAGTGAAGAAAAACCTCATACAAGAGTGGCACAGTTCTCAGAAATTACACGAAATTGAAAAGGATTGACTTACAAAAAAAGCAGATGGCCCAGGAAGCAGCTGCACACAATCTATTCTGAAGTGCCATAGACACATATGTGCACAGGGATATGGAGTGTGGAAGGGAGCTCTGACTAAACATGAAAATGAGAAATTGATAGCGTCATATTTTTGACCATGACACTAAACATTAAGGGCAGATATGGATTTTCCCTCAAGTACATTCCTATCTAAATAAGGGGTTATGGAATAATAACAGAAATGAAAGTATATCTCCTCTATTAGTTTCCAAAATAATCTTGTTTATATTAAAGTATTTCATGGATTGGGTTATTTTCTCATAAATCACCAAATTTATTAAATTTTAGAGTCATAATTTTTTAAGATGTTATTTGTGTACTTGGATGGATGACTATGTGTGTGTGTGTATATATATACATACATACATACATATATATACATATACATGTATATGTATGTGTATATATATATGCATATATATATATGAGATTTTATGTCATATTGTTATATAAGCAATGTTTTATATTATTTCTAGAATGAGTAAAGAAGGCAGCCCTTTTTCATAAGGATGGGACATTTTAGACACTTTGGATATACAAACATAATAAAAGTTGGAAAGTCATTTTTTTCCTAATGTCTAGACTATCAGTGTTCTCATCAGCAAGTTGCTTCCTGTGCCAATACGCTCAAGGCTGTTCCCCCACTTTATCAGGTTCATCATGTTTCATTTTAGGTTGAGGTCTTTGATCCACCTGGACTTGAGTTTTCTTCAGGGAAATAAAGATGGGGTGAGTAGGGGAGCAGGGTGGGCGAGGGTATAGGGGACTTTCATGATATCATTTGAAATGTAAATGAAGAAAATATCTAATAAAAAATTGGAAAAAAGATGGGTTATTTGTGTCCATCTATATGCAGACATAAAGTTCGACCATTACCATTTGTTAAAGATGGTTTCTTTTCTCCAGGATGCATTTCTGTCTTCGTTGTGGAAAATTAGGTTCACGTGTGGATGGATTTGAGTCTTCAATTGATTTCATTTAATAACTTGTCTGTTTTTATGCCAATACCATGTGGTTTTTAGTTTTATAGCTCTGCAGTAGAGCTTGGAGTTAGGGTTGGAGATACTTCCAGAAGTTCCTTCATGTTTCTAGCTAGACTTTTTTTTTTTTAATATATATTTTTTCCATCTGATGTTGAGAAATTTCCACTCAAGATCTGTTAAAAATTTGGTTGGAATTTTGGTGGAGATGGCTTAAAATATGTAGGTTACTTTTGGTGGATGGTCATTTTTACCTTGTTAACTAATAAGCATGGGGGAGCTTTCCACCTTCTGATATCTTCTTCAATTTGAAGTTTTTATCATACAACCCTAGAAAAGTAGGGGAGTAAAACTAATAGGGGCCAGAGGGGAAGAGAGACGCCAGCAGAACATGGCCCACAAAATTGGGTTCACTTGAGTTCACAGGGACTGAAATAGCAACATGGAACTTGTATGGATCTGCACGAAGTCTTCCATGTATATGCTATGGATATTTACTTGTTGATCTTATAGGACGCTTAACAGTGGGCAGTCTTTTCCCTAGCTTGTGATTCTTTGCCTCCTACTGGAGTGCTCTGTTTGGCCTCCATATGACAGATTTAATTCTGTCTTATTGTGTCTTGTTTTTGTTTTATTTGGGTTGGGTGTTGTCTCTAAAAGCCTGCTTTTTTTTTGAAGGAAAATGAAGAGGGAGTGTATTTGGGGAATAGGGGATGTGAGGAGGGAGCAGGTAGGAGCACAGGGAGAGAAAACTGTGCTCTGGATGTATGAGTGAAGAATCTATTTTCAATAAAAATATTTTTTAAAAGATGATTTTATTAAGAAAGAAGAGAAAACATAGTTTTTCCCTCCCTGCTTGATTTTTGCTGTTTCTTGTCATGAAAATTCTACCACATTGGTTCCTAGACTCAATCAGTATCTTAAAGTGTTTAATCTGATTACTCATTCTTTAGGTCTTCAGTTTCTAATTGAAATAACATCTGCTTCTGGCTTCCTGGGTCTGAGCTTTCTAGTCTCCACAGCTGTGTGAACCACATCACTATTTAAAAAAAGCTCTATATAACTCTCCATGTATTTGTCTGTGCATCTGTATATATATATAGTATCTCGACAATCTTTATTGCTATTGGTACACACACACACACACACACACACACACACACACACACACACACACTTGCATCAGTTCTGGAGAACTAGGGGTAAGGTTCCACGTAATGTCTTTCTATGTGTTCTTCTTTCAGAAGACTTTGTGTAAGCAGTGTAAACTTGATTGACCCAGTCAACAATTACCATGTACTGACTCCTTCTTCATAAAATGGGGAAAAAAATCTATTATATAATTAAATATGTGTCTGTCTTTTATTTCTTACATAGCAATCTTGAGCCCATTGGAAAAAAACTCTGTCATCGTTGGCACTTTGCTGTTTACAGCATTAGCCTGTCACAAATATTAAGCATTAGTATTAATCAGAAACGATCTTCCAATTTTCACATGATATAATGTAGCCTATAATAATTATCTCTCTGACATCTCATACAATAAAATATTTTCTGGATTTTATTACTGTCCATTAGAATAGAAACAGACCAGGTACTATAGTTTTAGAAGTGTTGAAGATATTAGAATACATATCCTAAAATAGAAACTGTCTTGGCTATAGTAAGAAACTTCCTGAGGCTAGAGTCAAGGAGTCCTTCTAATGTCCTTCTTAAGTTTTCTTAGTTTCTTTAGCTTGTTGACTTCACTGTTTTATTATTATTATTAATCATTCCATTCACTTACCTCTCAAATAATATTGCACTTCCTGGTTACATATCCACCAACCCCCCCATCCCACATCTGCCCTCCCTCCTACCCTTTGCTTGTATGAGGGTCCTCTCCCACCCATTCACCCTCTCCTGCCTCACCTCTTCAGCGTCCCCTTGTGTCGGGGCATTAAACTTCCCGTGACTAAGGGCCTCCCCCTTTTATTGCTGTCAGACAAGGCCATCCGTTGCTACATATGTATCTGGAGCCATGGATCCCTCCAGGCACACTCCTTGGTTACTGGTCTAGTCTCCGGGAGAAACTTTTATCATCATTTCATTTTATGATCCCATTTTATACACCCATGATTAATGTTCTCATACTATTTAACCATTTTTATTGATGAAATTTGTTATTTTTTATTGAAGTTTGGGAGGAAATAAGACATATCAAAAACATATACTATTGATAGCTATTCATAAAATAAGCTTAAGTTTTGTAAGGAATAGGTACCAAATATTGAAAAGGAGGCCTGGGTGTTTTTAAGAAAACACTCTGAAAGGTTGCTTACCTCCCTCACTCTCCAGCAGGAGATTATGAGCCTTTGTGTTTGGTAAGGACAAGGAATGAAGGAATCCTGACCACTTCCAGGCTCAACAGTTTTTCTATGGAAAATTTGCATTTTCCAGCCTGACAAATAATGTCCAGACAAAAGCAGAGTCTAAGTTATAGAGAAAAGAAAAATAAGTATGAAAGCATATAGACAAAAAGGCCAATAAGAAAAAAACAACAAATAATATATTAGCCATATGTCTACCTCTGGACTCTGTCATAATTTAAGATAATACCTCTTTCCCAATCTACTAATAAATCCATCAAGTATGTAAATATTTTGTATTATAACCAAGGTTTTTGAATGAGATTATTTATTCCCCACTTCTTTGAAAGTCAAGACAGATAATATGTTTTTCTGTAATTAAGAATAACTTAAATATTATGAGAATGGTGACTTAAAACAATATCATGAAGATGTTGCATGAACCCCAACATGTTAATTCTAGGATTGACAATCTCAAACATGTTACCAATTTACTGTAAAAACATAATCGTTTCAGTTGCCCATACTGTAGCTGTGATGCTTTCTCAGTATATTTCATTGTTTGTTTTTAAATGAAAAATCAGGATATAAACCACCAACCAAGGAGTACACATGGAGGGAGCCATGGCTCCAGCTGTATATGTAGCAGAGGATGGCCTTGTCCAGCATCAATGAGAGAAGAGGCCCTTGGTCCCATGAAGGCTCTATATCCCAGTGTAGGGGAATGTGAGGGCAGGGAGGCAGGAGTAGGTGGGGGCATACCCTCACAGAAGCGGGAGGTCAGGGGATGGGATAGAGGGTCTCTGGGGGTGGGTTGGGAAAGGGAATAACATTTAGAATGTAAATAAATAAAATATCCAGTAAAAAATAACTAAGCATTAAGAAAAAAAACAAGTGAGATTACTTAGTTCTAAACAGTGTTTTCCATCTAATACTTCATTTTAAATATTGTCACTAGAAAGTTGCTAACATCCTATGATATCTGCTCAGTGAGATAAAGCAATATTATGGAACTTTTGCTTTGAAAAGAGTAAGCGCTGAAGTGGGTGGTTTTCTTTCTTCTTCCTGTGGAAATTCAATCTCCTGGTTTATGTGATGAAACACTGCAGACAGGAGTTACACAGAGAAGGATAAGGAAGCAGTCAGGGTGATGGCTAAATAGCTCCAGGGATTATCCTGTAGGTTTTTCTAACTGTCTAAATTTAGGAAAATCCATTATTTTGTTTTAAAGGGCAAATCGTTTTTACGCTTTCATAATGCTCATGTCTTTGCAGTGAGTCAGCATTTGTCGTGACAGAACATTAAACATCATGTTCCAGATGGGAAAAAAAATCCGCTGTAATAAATGTAGAATTGAATAGAACTAAGTAAAGAACATCACCTCTGTCAACAGATCACAACTGTTTATAAGCAATATGCATACATATAAATATACTACCTCGGTACTAGAGATATGAGAAAGATCGACCATAATTTAAGTCCCAGGAGCTCCTCTCATACCTCCTGGTCCTAGAATTAAGTATCCATTTGTTGAGACAAGCTTATCATTTTAGTTCAGTGATGGGGACTGATACATATTCTCATGGTACAGATAAATAAAATTTGGAATCAAGCTGAAACAAGTTTCTTTTCCACATAAAGCTTGCAATGCCTAATTTAGATAAGTCACTGAGACTACAGAGTAGAAATGGGGATGTAAACTAGGATTCATACCAATTTCAAGGGTAAGGAAGAATGATCAGAATTCCAAGGCTTTTCTGGACTTTGAAGCAAGGCCACGTCTCTGTAAATGCAATGCACAACAAAACAAAAGCAAAGCTGCAACAGTAGCCAGAATTCTCTGCAGATAACTCTCTCCTGGGTTCCCTATAATTAACTTCAGGCCTTTGTTTGTATCTCAAATCCAACAATCTGCAAATTGTAAAAGATTAGAAGAAATTTAATATGAAAGAGATATTTGAAACATAGAATTTCTAAATTTTTCAGAAGTATATTTAACTTTTATTGTGCTTAATACTATGAAAAATGATTATATTAGTAAAGTATTTATCAAGAAATACACTCAGCAGGCATGATTTAATTTGTCATGAGTGTCAACTTTTGTCACTATGTCATCATTTCTGTCAATCTACCTCCAGTTAACCACTACATATGTTCATCTGGGATTTGGCTTTGCAAGTTCAGCAATACTGATACTTTGAATAGGAGATTTATTTGATGAGAGTTTTAGCTAGGAGTAACTAACATAAATGTGCTGTAATCTTTATCTGCCACTCTCCTGACAGTTAAGATTTTCTGATTTTTTTTTTCTGCTAGCATTCAGTTATAACCTTTGTCTCAGTTATAAGTTAAGCATAACACTTTATTGATACTGCTAAATGTGGTTCTCTATTCATGGTATTCAACGTTAACTTCTCTGTCTTCTGTTGCTGAGGTCTTATACCAGGGGACAGAAGCTGAGGATCAGAATAGAGGCTGAAATTCTTCCATAGATCACCCGTTTTACACACCACCGTCATACAGTACAAGAACTATTACATCTTCTAAGGTGCTCTCTTTAATACTATTGAAAACTGCCCTGAGTAATTGGATGCCTTGTACTTGGAAATGAATGTATCCATAGTGACATGATAATAGGGAGTATTCCCAGGCTAGTCTTCAAAAGTCCATTGACCTATTAATCAGTTGAAGTCTGTAATTGTAATCCCATGGCTTTTGAAGCTGGATAAGAGGAGCCCAGCTTTAAAGGAAAAGATAAAGTAGATGGCAGAGTTTTTAAAATATGTTTTACTTTAGTGCAGTTTTGAAAATAATTTAAACAGAACTTATTTAGCTTCTGTACTTTTCCCAATTGTTTCATTTCCAAAACCTTTTACACAGGTTTCTAAATTACATAACTGAAGCTGGGGACATGGTTCAGTTAGCAAAATTTATGGTGCAAAGCATGTATATTTGAGCTCAGATCCCCTGAACCCAAGAAAACCGTCCCATCCAATGACATGTGCCCATAACTCAAGCCCTAAGGGAAAATGTTGGAGGCAGGGAGTATCCTAAGCTCATTGGCCAGCACACCTACCCGAAATGATAGGATTCACATTAACTAGGGAACTTAGTCTCAAAATGGGTTTTGAGGAATGCCACCCAATGTACGTCTCTGGCATTAGAACACACACACACACACACACACACACACACACACACACACACACACACACACATATATATATATATATATATATATATATATATATATATATATATATATACAGTAATTAAATGCATGAGTCACATAAGCACAGCTTCACACCCAAAAATTATCTCACTGTTATTTATTACATACAAAAAACACTTTCCTTGAGAAACGCTGAATTAGATATATTTCAGGTAGGATGTAAAGGACAAAAATACATAACTACTGCCTATGTAGTTTACCAAATAAATAATAACTATGTTTTTACTACTGAGTCACTCACTGTCATTTTCTTTTAGAGGTAATTTCTGTAATCTTTGATTACACTTCCTTATTTTTATAAAAAAGAAAATATTAAGTTTATTAAAAAACATAGCAATCTTCCAGTTATTTTAATGTTATGTGGTAATGCAGACATGTTTCATGACTTCAGAAAAACACTAAATTTGGGGAAAGATTGACAGAAATAACTGCAGCAGTAAGGTGAATTCACTTGATTAGGCTTCTCGTGTTGCACCCTGAAAATTAGTGTAAGAAACATAAGTAGCTATGCATATATTTTCACCTCCCAAAGGGATGCTAACTTTCACTAAGTAATTATGTTCTCTTCAGTCATCTATTTACTTATGTGCTAATAGTTCTAAAAATGTACCAAGGAGATTAATTTAATGAAAAATAAGTAAAGTGGGTGTTACATGACACAGTAACCATTTTCATAAAGCATAGTTCTGGGGATTATTGTAGTGAAGATGTATTATTTCATTTTTCTTGGAACTTCTTAGGATTGGGCCAAGAAAATACTGTATCTAGTGTTACAATTTCACCACAGCGCCTCAGTAAGTTGATAACATCTCTTTTTCTACACAATTTGACAGAAGATAATTGTAATAACATTAAAGTTATTTTTCTCTCAAAAATTCAAAGACTCATTTAAGTCACCAAGCCATCCTATTGCTGTTCAGGAAAAAAATGCCATTTGTGTTGTCAAGTTTATTTTCTCATTAGAAAATGATGTGCTTGGGGAAGGCTGTGAGACTGCCTGAATCCTCCTTCCACAATTCTCAAATGTTCTGTCAGTTCATTCCTTTTCCATTTTTCTTTCCTTTAATTCATCTACTCATTGCTTCCCCCCTACTCCTCCTTCGTTGCCCCTTCTTTATTTTATGAAAGACATTCATCAGAACGATATATCATTTTTTCTGCATTCTCATAACTGCAAGGGCAGCATGAGATGAATTACTTATGTAGACCTGAGGGCTGGAATATAAACCACTGCTCTTGTGCCATACTGTGATTCGGACCATGGTGATAAGCCACAATCTGGAAATGGAAACATTACTCCAAGATGCACCAGGTCCTGTCATACAAGCTTCAGATTGAAGAACCCACTACTACTCTAAAATTGTTATGAGTGCCCAGTCTGTTTATTTAAAAAAAATAGAAATATGGAGCTAGTGAGAATCTCAAATCTAGGGCATGTCTTTATCTTCTGCTGATAAAGACTGCCATATGGATGAAAAGCTGGTGGGTGGAAGGACAAGCTCTGAATAATATGAAGCTACCTCTGTTTACTAAGTCTTCTGTTTCATGTTACATATGTCATAAAATTATTAAACATTTCAAGATTATACCTATTAACAATACATGACAACTATTAATATTCTGGGGTAGATAAGTTAGTCCTTATACTCATGCATCCTTCAACATGAGTAAAATGGTCTTAAGTTTATAAGTTAATGGATTTGGTGATGTATTTTAGTAAGTGCTTTCCAATGATAACATATTATACTCATCAATTGGGTTCAACCTTTGCTCTCTGCCAGCCATCATAATGTTCTCTTATCATTAATGTTCTGTTATTTATGTCATATATGTATAGAATTATGATATCTGCTTAATAGAGGAGTAAATTTTGTTCTGGAGAATAAAATTATTTTGAGCAGCTAAGAGGCAGAGCATGCATAAAGCAATTTATGTCATTCTGCAATCTTCTATTGCTCTTTTCTCTTCCTCTTCCCCATTATTCATACTGCTCCACCAAGATTATAAATATTATTTGATCTCCGTTATTCTTGGAATATATATATATATATATATATATATATATATATATATACATATATATATATATATATATATATATATATACATATTTATATATATATATACATATATGTATATATATATATATATATATATATATATATACATATTTCTATTTTTTATATATATGTGTGTGTATATATATGTATATATATATATATATACATATATATACACACACACACACATATATATAAAATTGTGAATATTTGTGCTTTCTATTTCTATTACTTAACGTATATTTTAAGTCTGGGACTGTAATATAAATGCTGACCAGATGCCAGGGTATCTCTGTAGTGAAAACTGTCTACTTTATCTCTCAAAACCACACATTCCACCTACAATAGATGTTTTCTCATGTTTCTTCAATACAGTCTTGTGTTTTGATAGAGCACTACCAAGTAACTAGTCAATTAATGTTCATATAATAAAAATACAACTGACATTTTAAAGGAAGACTTCAGTTTTTATTTATTTATTTTCCTGAAACTCAAGTGAGTTCAGCTATGTCTGCCATAAAGTCTGCGCACTACTCTTGTTAAAACGTAGTGGTTCAAAACTTCATGGGTAGCAACTTCTGTGGTGGTCACATATCAGATATCATGAATACTGGATGTTTATATTCTGAGTCAGAAGAGTAGCAAAATTACAGTTATGAAGTAGCAATGAAACAGTTATATGGTTGGTGGTCACCACAATAGGAGGATCTGTATTAAAGGCACAGCTTTAGGAAGGTTGATGGTCACTGTTATAGAGCATCTAGTTAATACTCTTGCATTTTTCTTCACTTATCTTTGATGTTACATCCAGATCCTTCCTGTCTCGTATGGTCTCATCACAGAGAACAGAAGTAAGTAGAGTAATTATAAATAATCCCTGAGCTAGACCATCACCTTCCTCTTTAAATGCTGACAATTCCAACTCTAATTCACATAAGATCCAAGGTCCACATCCATGTGATGTGAGCCAACTCATACTTAAAGAAGTGAGGCTCATGGAGATACCAGACCATGTGAAGTTATAACTAAAATCAAACGTTTGCGAGCCTTATTTATCCTAATACAAAGCGATTGTGAAGAGAGCTGTAACAGTCAACTGAGCAAGCATTTGCTTCCAGCTAATCTATTGTTAACGTCTGAAAAGTGCAATGCCATGCAACTGACTCAAGACTGCTGCTCAAGACAGAAGAGCAATTAGGAAGCTGAGCATTAGCAAGTATCATTCAGAAATAAATATTTACTGTCCTCCTTACAGATGTGAGAAGTCCTGTTTCTACATATAGTTCTAATTGGATATAAACTGCTTCTTAAGTACTCTAGTAAATCCTAGATTCTCTTCTAACAGACGGCAGCATCACAGTAGCTCTCTAAACTTTAACAATCATTAAATACATCAAAGTGCAGTAATTATCTAAAATTAACCAAGAGTATTTGGTGAGCTGTTTCTTTTGGGGGTCCCTTGCAAAGTGCTAGGTGATTCGATGCATTAGTTAAGAAACACTTCTGAAAGGTGGATGCTCTGGATTTACAGCGTCATGACCCCATTTGCTCCAATTTCATTGTTTGCCATCTCATTATTGATCAACTCTAATTTAACTTCTATTAAATGTTTTCCTTGATTTTTCTTTAAATTAAGTAAATAAGCTAAGACTGGTAAAACTCAGCCACAAGGAATGACTGCGTATGTCTTAATTTGTTTCTAGCTGTACAGTATTTTTACTCCATTCCTTGCAAAGAAAGAGGCAATCTTATTCATTAGTGCTTCTTTCCTAATGGCTTCCAGGTGGTTTGAATATGCTTGGCTTAGGAAGTAGCACTATTAGGTGTGTCCTTGTTGGGGTAGGTGTGTCCTTGTTGGGGTAGGTGTGTCCTTGTTGGGGTAGGTGTGTCCTTGTTGGGGTAGGTGTGTCCTTGTTGGGGTAGGTGTGTCCTTGTTGGGGTAGGTGTGTCCTTGTTGGGGTAGGTGTGTCCTTGTTGGAGGAAGTGTGTCCTTGTTGGGGTAGGTGTGTCCTTGTTGGAGGAAGTGTGCTATTTTGGGCATGGTCTTTAAGACTCTCCTCCTGGCTGCCTGAGTAAAGTCCTCTGGTTCCCTTTAGAACAAGATGTAGAAGTCTAAGCTCCATCTTCAGTGCAATGACTGCCTAGTTATTGCTTTGATGATAATGGACTGAACCTCTGAACCTGTAAGCGAGTCCCAATTAAATGTTGGCCTTTATAAGAGTTGCCTTGGTCATGGTGTCTGTTCACAGCAGTAAAATCATAACTACGACATTATAAAAGTAGCCAGAGAGATAAAGCTGTACTAAAAAAGCCTGCTTGGGAAACACATTTGATATGATATTGAGATCAACGCTGCCCCTTCTATGCCTGTCCAGTTTCAGTTACTAGTGTGTAGCCTCTCTTGGTTCTTAGGCTGTGAACATATGTGATCTGTAAAGATTTCAGTATAAATAAGATAGGTATTGTCAGTCACATTTTAAGCCCAATAAAATAACTTTTTCAAATGATAGCATGGGGTTTACAATAAATGGTCCTCACTCCAGAGATATTACATAGTAATTATTCTCTAATAAATATATGCATTCATAAAATTTACCATACTTTCAGTTTCACCTGTACAAATTAAACAAAACTAATCTGTTAGAAAATGTCACTAATTCCTTTGCACACAGATGTTTTTTATCTATTTGGAACATTGTTATATTATAGAATTTATACTTTTATTTCTCTATTATTACTAGTTCCTTTTAAACATAATATAGATAATATAGATGTCAACAGGACATTTTATAGTGATTTGGATTTTATATACTGTCTTCTACAAACCCACATTTTTCTCAAAGTAATGAATTTTTTGGAAGACTATAATACATATATTTTCTATCCTTCTAAGGTATAAGACATTAAAATGTTTCTCAAAGTATTTATTGCATGGTTCCCAGCAATGTAAGCTAATAATGACTCACGGACATATACAGACTGAGTGACAGAGGGTGAGAAGCAAATGTGGTACATTATTTAGTTTATTAATAAAACAAAATGAAATAATAGATGATATTAAAAGGAATTCGTAAATACAATTGAGGGAAAGTTTCAGATAGAGAGTCTGGAACTCAAAGAATCAGAGAGGTAATGAATATTTAAACTTGCCATAGAGTTTCAATAATTCAATAAAGACTCTAAGATGCTCTAAGAATAGTAAAAATAATGCACACAAATAAATGGTGCATATACAACAAATGCTAAAATGTACTGTTCTACAGTAATGCATTCGTTATGGTAAGCAAAAGAATAAATAGCATAACAATATAGACCATGTTAGCATAAATATACACTTTTTATTTTTATTTTATTGTTTTAGATGAGCACAATTTTGTCAAATCCTCCCATCATTTACTTCCTCCAAACCTTTCCCTATATCCTTCTTGTTCTATTTCAAAGTCATAGCCTCTTTATTCATTAATGGTTGTTCACAGTTATACATATATATATGTAAATATATATCTATAAATATAAATATATTCTTAAATACACAATTAATCAGAACAATAATATTCCACAGTTGTAGACTAATTGCCATGGGTTTAAATTATATCTCTACAATGCAAATATGATAAACCAGCTAAGGAAAGAATCAAACTTGACAGAGAAAAGCAAATCTTGCAAGGTTATTGAAAACTACCATGCAAACAACTTGTACTTTGTGTGAAAAATACTGACACGCTAAAATTACAAGTTGACAATAAGGAGAGCTTCAACAAATTTTTTTTAAAAGCACTTAATTATGCCTAATATAGTTGACAATGCAATGAGAAATGTAAGAGTATGATTTAGGGAAAATTAGGACGGTCATGTAAGCTAAATTCTCATCTACAAATGATTACTAAATAATGAGAAAAGTTCACTTGTCAAATGGGTTGCAGATCTGGACCAGAGAGATGGCTAAGGGGTAAGAGCACTTGCTGGTCTTGTAGAGAGAGGACCTGGCTCAGTTCCCAGTACTGACATGAATGCTCACAATCACTTTTAACTACAGTTTCCAGAGGACTAATTCACATTTCTGGCCTCTGATGTGTCCTGTACATCTTGCCGTGCATATAAACTCATGTAGAGACATAAAAATTTACCAATTAAAGAAAGGAATCATTTTAAAATAGCTTGTAATTTCTTTGTAGGTATAAACTTGCCTTTCTCCATTCCAAAAGGGATTAAACATATTAGTGAAAATTTTGTCTTTAAATAAGTTGAGTTGAAGAATCTTTGTGTTAAGTGAGATTTGACTATGCTGCCTTTAATACATATTATTTGTGTTCCTAAAGCCTGCTAGGTTTTATGAGGTACAGCTCTGATTGTTTAAGGCAAGGTAAAGCTAAACAGCTGGGGTGCTTATTTCAATTTTATCTACGAGGACATCGATACCAAAACAGGGAGGCTGAAATATCAGTTGTAGTTTCTTCCAATTCTAGACATGCCCTGAAATTTCAAACACATAGCTGTAGTCCCTGAATTATTAACATTGAAAACATGTGTTTTCACACACTTTAATTTTTATAAAAATGGCTACATTGAGTACTTTCAATGAATACTTAAACATCAATAAATTTGTAGTATCTTAAATATTGAAATATAGCTTAATTCAGAAAATATGCATATCTTGATAAAGATTAGCACTGGAGGACATAAAACCTTATTTTGTTTTTTTACATAGTCAATAAGAAAAGTAAGGCTCACTCTTGTTGAGCTGGAAAGTGTGTGAAGTATAAGGTTTTGGTGTTTAATTGAAAACAACAGAGAAGAGAATTGTAGCACCACAGTGCTATTTTCCCATTTTTTTTATTATTTACACTAAACGATGAACACCAGTGAGATGACAAGGAAGGCAACAGCAATGTGGAGGTTCTAAACAAATTTCCTTCTTCTCTGAGTAACTTTCTGCCGTGAGAGTTATAGATCTGTGGGTTTGGTTCCTCCCTACTTCAGTGTGACCGTCCCTTCTTTCTCTTTTCTATCACTCTCTCGGCTGATACATGGCTTCTTTTCCTCATAACTCTGCTTCTAAGTCATCTAGCTGTGCTATCTTCAGTCTGACCTCCTCTCCTAGGACCTCTCTTAGAAACGGCAAGGGATATGTACAGAGGGATAAATAGCCTGTAGATTTCCTACTTAGTCATACCATTTTTGGGGGGGGGGGAAGTCGCATATTCTTGTGTTTTAAGATGTTATTAATTGCCCTACAGGAAATCAGGGCTATTCCTTCATCCCTGGGGGGTGGAGCTGACTTTTGATAAAAGCGTGATTGCTACTCATGACACAAGGTAGAATCCCTAGTTACAGGCTGCAGAGGCTGAGGTCCTATGAACAGAGTTGTGTAAGCATGCCTTCCCACAGCAACATCATTTTCTCAGCTTCTGTAAAAGGCAGTCAACAAAAGAATCGATTTGCTTTAATGTTCCTGGGAATTTTTACAGAATGATGTTTTATTATATTCTTAAATATTAAAATGTATTATTGAGTGCTCATTGTAGGTACATCTAAGAAGCCGGAAGAACCACTTCTAACTTAGGTCCAGCAACAGGCTCAAAGTGGAATCCACCTCAAGGGGAGGTCCCAAGGTCTGACACTATTACTGAGGCTATGGAGCACTCACAAAAAGGGACCTAGCATGACTGCCCTCCAAAAGACCCAACAAGTAGTTGAAAGAGTCAGATGCAGATATTTGTACCTAACCAATGGACAGAAGCTGGTGACCCCTGTGGTTAAATTAGGAGAAAGATGAAAGAAGCTGAGGCAACCCTGTAGGAGGACCAGCAGTCTCTCAATTGACCTGGATCCCTGAGATCTCTAAGATACCGAGTCACCAACCAGGCAGCACACACTAGCTGGTCCAAGGCCCCCAACACACATACAGCAGAGGACTGCCGGGTCTGTGTTCATTCAGGGATGATGCACCTGACCCTCAAAAGACTGGACGCCCCAGGGAGTTCAAAGGTCAAGTGGGGTGGGGGTGGGGGTGAGGACATCCTTGTGGAGACAGTGGGGCAGGGAGGAGGTATGGGTTGTGGAACAGTCAGAGGGTGGTTGGGGACAGAGGGGATAAAATATGGAGTGTAAATAAATAAATAAATCAAAATTAAAATACAAAATAAGTACTTCTAACTTAATATCAATGGATTTAATTTTAATTCTTTTGATAGTTCATTTCCATTAAAAAAAAAAATAAGCCTCTTTTGTCGTGAAGTATTCTCATGTTCAAGGCTGGCAGCCAAACAAGGCAAGCTCTCGGTTCTCAGATCCTGAATTCTAAAACACCTTTTCTTTCAGTTGGATACATATTTTTGAATCGTGGAATTATCTCACAGCCGTAAAGCCAAGTAGAATGTGTGTCTAGGAAGAATGCTTTGTGTTGTTGTTCATACGCCAGAGAGAGAATTTCTTCAAGGATGCTTGGAACGTGTCCCTTGCAGGAAAGCAGGCGGTAAATTTAGCTGTGTTATTTGTATTCTGTACCCATGCTCAGAAAGACAAGCTAAATGCGGATTTATAAAGTAAGTAAATAAACTCAGCCCACAATTGGCTTTCAGGAGGGCCTGCGTTTCTCTCAGCAGCCGCTCCTTCTGAATGGTGCTCCCTTTGAAGGAAAGAAATGAAGTGTGGGAGAGGAGCACACCCCACCGCGTTAACACACCGCTTCTTCTTTCTGAAGCATGTGAGAAGCATTGGACTAGACATTTACAACTTGCATTTTGTCACCTGGCCTGAAAGAGAAGCTTCGTCACCGAGATGACAGGAATCCATGAGCACCCGCTTCTAAGATCCCTATGAGAAATTGCTGGTGCTATCTAGGGAAAAATGCAATCAGCTTTCCCCGGCAACATTAAATAGGGATGGCACCTTGAAGGTTGCAGTTCATTTCTAAAGTTAGACTCTAAAATATACAATATGTTCTAAATTTACAACAATGCACTTTCACAGACAAGAGTGGGCAAGTTACTTCCTTAGAATAAATCTTTTCTGTCTTCAATACAAATTTCCCTATAAAGGGAGGTGTGCTGCAGTTCACTTTGTCAATGTAAATTGGCACCAGATTCTAAGTACATCTATCAAGGTGTCCCATGCCAGTTTGAAGAAAGAAAGAAAAAATTTCTTCCACCCAGAAATGCTAAGACAAAATAGGAAGCTAGAAAGAATTGTTGCGTTCCACATCTTCAAAACAAGAAATGTAGTTAAATTTCTGAAAATAGTTTCTTCACTTCTGTGTGAGATGTTCCATGGCACAAATGAGAAAGCCCAGAGATGAAAAGAATGGCAGCATCATGACAATAAAGGCACAGTATGTGTTCTTAGGTACTCTGTGCCCAGTGTTCAGAAAGTATCAAACGTAATAATGCCAATAGAAGACTTTGCTCATTAGGTAGCATTTCTTAAACATGTCTCAGAACAACTTGCTTACAACTCGCTTCACGAACATTTGACTTAAAGAAGAAAGTAGAGTTATTTTAAACTTTGCAATATTCACTCATTAAGATGCTTTCTTCTAAGCTAATTTTGTAATTTCTGTTTTAAATAATCTACAGAAATGGCTTATTCTCTACTCCAGATAGACTTCAATTTCATTGTGTTTTATAAAAATCATTAACCAGTGTAAGAATAATAGATAGCACAAACTCTTTTTAACTTAGTAAAATATTCCTACTGGCTTAACATATTTTAAGATTTGTCTAGTATTTGTTAGACACTATTTCATCCACTGAGCTTAGAAATCTTTGAAGAAATATGTTCTTGGTAAAAAATGGCTACTCCCTGAAATATAGCTTTGAATGGCACTTGAAAAATTTAATTAACTTCTGTATATTGTTGTCATTGATTTCTGAATGAAATAGTAAGACATTGGAGTCATTGTGGTTTTAATCTTACAATGAGAACCGGAACTCCATCTTTCTAATTGGCCTACTTTTCTGAGAAGAGAAAATTATTATTTCTCTCTTTTTAAAATGATAAATTAAGTCAACTTGAAAGGCATTTTCAGAATATTGTGGGCTAAATGTACATTTATTCAGAGAACTATCTATTTAAGATGAAGTTATTAAATTACAAGATTTCTTTAAAATGAATATTGCTTTGTAAATCTTGCATTTTATTCAACTATTTTTAGCGTATATTATTTTATTGTATGAGAAATTCATGCATGTATACAATGTGTTTTAATCAAAGTGCACCTACTCTCTTTCCCCTAAAAACTCTTTCTATATTCCTCCATATATACAATATATAAAATTATATGTTTATATACCATGTATATCATATGTTACACAAATATATGCATAATATATGTATATATGTGTATATATATATGATCTCTCTCTCTCACACACACCACACATGAATGACACATAAAGTCTTGATAGCATTTCTATAGGCCAATATGATACAGAGCTTTCCTCCATTGATATTCTCTTTTCCAAGATAACTCTACTTTGAAGTTGACATCAACTAATCGTACACTCTGCAAATATTAACACATAGCATCATTAAAGGCCACTTTGGCCAGCAGGAAATAAATATCCTTAATATTTATATTTACATAAACCCTCTTTGTGGAGACAAGTACATTTTTCTCTCACATGAAGATATTATTGAGGCTTATTTGGTATAATTGAGACACTTGGGCTAGATACATTGAAGATATGGTTCAAGTATATTCTCTACACTGTAGTATCATTTTGTAGTATTGAATTCTAATTTGGCAGGTCATCCAAATAATTTGGTAAATAAAAACGAAGCAAAAGAACTAAGAATAATTAAGTTTAAACACAGCTATGAAGACTAGGTTACAAGTAAATAAAAAATAAATTTTACTTATGGAAATATTTTATAATTTGAGTTTTAAATACTTCAAGTATTTAGCTGTGTACTAACACTATTTATATTAAATGAAATGTATAGAGTAAGTTTCTATTTCTACTAACTATCATGTTCTGAAATAACTCCTATAAATGCAATGGCTTGCAAGTGAGCCCACCTGGAAATTAGTAAGTTATGACTCCAGATGGGAAAAATCACACATAAAGTGACATAAATTTTGACACCAATTGCCGGCTTTACCTTACTGCTTAGATATACATGTCTGGTCTATAGGATCTTTTCCATGTTGTACATTTATGAAAATATGAATATGCATAAGTAAACTGTCAAAATTTATTTAAATGAAATTGCTTAAAATGGAAACAGCATACCTCTGCAAAAAAAAGGTATCTTTATTATATCAAGTAAAGAACACATTAATCTACTTTAATTAACAATGAATCACTTACAAAATGGCATTTGGTTCGTGCAATTCTCCTTATAAGCAGCAATCCAAGAGTTACTCATTGCTTATTTTGAAATGCATAAAAACTGGTTCCAAAATAAAACATTTCTGAATTTTAAAAATTCATGCATCTTTATGTAAATGAGGTTTATTTTTTTAAAGTTAATTTGGCTTCAGAATTTTACAATTCCAATGTAAAAACAGTTATTTTGAAATGGAAAATAAGTTTAGATTTGTAAAAGATTCAAAACTTATAAAAATAACCCATTTTTTCCAAATTATGCTAGTCAAAAATACTAGCATGAAATATTTACTCGAATCAATTTACTTATTCATTTCATCATATAAAATTGATACATTTTCTATCGATATTTTATAGCAATATTTTATAGCAATATCTCAGCAGACTAGTTTGGAGATTTTATTAATAATGTGATTTGGTGTAGTTTGGTACTCAGATCAACAGTACTTATCCAATCAAAGTGAAGGGCCTTCTCTTTCCATTGGTCAGGTTGTAGATACATTTGTCTCTACCTTAGTTTTGCTTAGCCCACTTCCTATCTCTTCTTTCCTCCATGCCCATGTCTGCGTAACATCATACAAAACTTTCGCTATAGTGCCCTGCCCCTTTTCCTTCTTATCACACGGGCTCTACTTTACCATTTTCATGTGTACATTTGTATTGTAAGATAATCGGTAAAGGGAAGGAAAAACATGCTCCAAAATGGTAAAATAATAACTTCCCCAATCAGTTCTGACAAGTTAATTTCTTATGTTTGTTATGTATAATTGTCAACCTGAGAAATTTCTCAATATTATGTTTTATAAACTAATAAAAAGTGCATGGATCTGATTTTAGATTTAATGAATGGGATTTCTATTAGCTTGAGCCATTAACAAAATGAAGACCGAAGGTCAAGACAACTTATTATTCTGGAAGGAAAATAATGAAGATGATATCAGAAGATGGAAGTATCTCCAGTAGTCATGGATGGGTAGGATAAAAATGGTAGGATAACAATCTTACTAAAAAGTAATCTACAGATTCAGCACTATCTTCATTAAAATTCCAACAATTCTTTAAAAAGATCTTGAAAGGACAATTCTTACAGTCATATGCAAAAACAAAACAAAAAACAAACAGGATTGCTAAAATACTCCTAATAATAAAAGAAGTGCAAGAGATATCACTATCCCTGATTTAAATTTGTACAACAGAACTGTAATAATAAAAACTGCAAGGCATTGACATAAAAAAAATGGCATGCTGAGCAATAGAATTGAATTGAAGACTGAGACATAAACCCACACACCCATGAACACACACACACACACACACACACACACACACACACACACACACACATATATGCCAGAAATATACACTGAAAAGATAAAGCATCCTGAACAAATGGTGCTGGTCAAACTGAATGTTTGCATGTAAAAGAATACACATAGATTCATTTTTTTCATATTTTATTTTTTCTCTATAAAAATATTTAATGAATAAGAGACAGACAGTGTAGGTTTTGTGCTCATTGACCATGTGTTGTCCCAAACCTGTACAAAAGTCAAGTCCAAGTGGATCAAGCACATCAACATAAAAACAGACACATTGAACCTGGCAGAAAAGAAAGTGGCAACCAGCCTTGAGTGCATTGGTACAGGAGATAAAAAACACCAATTATGCAGGCACTAAGATTGAAAACTAATAAATGGGACTCCATGAAATTGACAAACTTCTTTAAGGTAAAGTACACTGTCAGTTGAACAAAGAGACAGCCCAGAGAATGGGGAAAGTTATTTACCACTTCCCTTCTGAGAGAGATCTAATATGCAAACTATTTAAAGAGTTCAAGAAATTAGATATCAAAATATAAATAATTCAATAATAAGGTTCAGTTCTCAACAGAAAATTCTCAATAGAGAAGTCTCCAGTGTCTGAGAAACACAGAAATGTTCAATATCCTTAGCCAGAAGGGAAACGCAAATCAAAACTATGTTGAGATTCCATCTTTCACATTTCTGAATGGCTAAGATGAACATCACAGGTGATAGCTCTTGATGGCAACTTTGTGGAGCAAAGGGAAACTCCTCCACTCCACAGAAGTACAAACTTGCACAGCCAGTATGGGTGACAGAGGGCCAGTTTCTCAGTTTCTCAATTAGGAATTGTTCTACCTCCAGACCCAGCTATATTACCATTGGGCATATACCCAAAGGACACTCCATCTTATCAAAAGGATACTTGCTCAGCTATGTTCACTGAAGATTTATTCATAATAGCCCGCCACTGGAAACCGACTTGATGTTCTTAAATTGAATGACAGATAAAGAGAATGTGGTACTATTACACAGTGGAGTATTACACGGGTGCTAACAAAAATTAAACATATGATACCATTCAATTTGCAGGCAAATGGATGGAACTAGATAAAATCATCCTGAGTAAGGTAATCCATACTCAGAAATACAAATGTGATGTGTATTTTCTTGTAAGTGGATATTAGCAGTTAATTAAATGATATCCAACCTAAAACCCACAGACCCAGAGAGGGTAGGTAAACAGGAAGGTGAAATAAAAAAAAATTATAGGTGAATAATGTGCATGTAGTAACAGTAAGAAGAAGGATCAAGTGGCAGTGGGTGAGGGAGGGAGGAAAAGAAATGAGGTGAGACAGCTGAGGTTAG
The DNA here is from genome assembly GCF_000001635.26 of Mus musculus. Lineage (NCBI taxonomy): Eukaryota > Metazoa > Chordata > Mammalia > Rodentia > Muridae > Mus > Mus musculus. Next base: position 22,964,203 of record NC_000081.6, on the reverse strand, counting down.
GGGACTTTTTCAAGGTGTGAAAATCTAGTTAGAAACTTTCCCAATGAAGACTCTCACTAATGGAAGATATGGAGTCTGAGCTGACCGTCTTTTGTAGCCAGGCAAGGCTTGCAAGAGTAGAACAGGGTTGACTTTGGTGGAGTTGTTAATGAAGGGGTCCCCTGGAGATCACTGAACAAACCAGGCTGGTGCTGAGGCAAAATATTGCCTTCTGAAAACTGACAGCAGAGCCCAAATGCCAAGGACATCATCCACAGAGATAACTGAACATAGAGAGGCAGAGCTGATGTCTGATTGGAAGCTTCATCCCTATGTGCTAGTCTTTTTGGTGAGAGAAGGTATTCTGCAGCCTAATGAAAAAAGAAACTGTACACCATTCCAGCCACAAACCACCCATTTACAATCTCTTTTGCCCTTAAGATGGGGCAATGGTAGTTCAGAACTTGTGTGAATGTAAAACAAGTGTTCCATTTAAGTTGAGTCCTACACCAGGAGTAGGAGCCCATGACCTGCACTGCCTGCATGGCTGGGAACCAAAGAATGGATAGCCCAGGGTCTGAAGGTAGATCCAAACAAGAATGGAAATTAAGTCAATGAAATGATTCTTTTTTTTTTTTTTTTTTTTTTTTTTTTTTTTTTTTTTCCATTTTTTATTAGGTATTTAGCTCATTTACATTTCCAATGCTATACCAAAAGTCCCCCTTACCCACCCACCCCCACTCCCCTACCCACCCACTCCCCCCCTTTGGCCCTGGCGTTCCCCTGTACCGGGGCACACAAAGTCTGCGTGTCCAATGGGCCTCTCTTTCCAGTGATGGCCGACTAGGCCATCTTTTGATACATATGCAGCTAGAGTCAAGAGCTCAGGGGTACTGGTTAGTTCATAATGTTGTTCCACCTATAGGGTTGAAGATCCCTTTAGCTCCTTGGGTACTTTCTCTAGCTCCTCCATTGGGAGCCCTGTGATCCATCCATTAGCTGACTGTGAGCATCCACTTCTGTGTTTGCTAGGCCCCGGCATAGTCTCACAAGAGACAGCTACATCTGGGTCCTTTCGATAAAATCTTGCTAGTATATGCAATGGTGTCAGCGTTTGGATGCTGATTATGGGGTGGATCCCTGGATATGGCAGTCTCTACATGGTCCATCCTTCAACATCCTTAATCATCAGGGAAATGCAAATCAAAACAACCCTGAGATTCCACCTCACACCAGTGAGAATGGCTAAGATCAAAAATTCAGGTGACAGCAGATGCTGGCGAGGATGTGGAGAAAGAGGAACACTCCTCCATTGTTGGTGGGATTGCAGGCTTGTACAACCACTCTGGAAATCAGTCTGGCGGTTCCTCAGAAAATTGGACATAGTACTACCGGAGGATCCAGCAATACCTCTCCTGGGCATATATCCAGAAGAAGCCCCAACTGGTAAGAAGGACACATGCTCCACTATGTTCATAGCAGCCTTATTTATAATAGCCAGAAACTGGAAAGAACCCAGATGCCCCTCAACAGAGGAATGGATACAGAAAATGTGGTACATCTACACAATGGAGTACTACTCAGCTATTAAAAAGAATGAATTTATGAAATTCCTAGCCAAATGGATGGACCTGGAGAGCATCATCCTGAGTGAGGTAACACAATCACAAAGGAACTCACACAATATGTACTCACTGATAAGTGGATACTAGCCCAAAACCTAGGATACCCACGATATAAGATACAATTTCCTAAACACATGAAACTCAAGAAAAATGAAGACTGAAGTGTGGACACTATGCCCCTCCTTAGAAGTGGGAACAAAACACCCATGGAAGGAGTTACAGAAACAAAGTTTGGAGCTGAAATGAAATGATTCTTAATGACATTCTATTATGCTCATAGATCAGTGAGTGCCCTTGTGCGGTCATCCTCAGAGAGGCTTCCTCGGACAGCAGATAACAGCAGGGGCAGAGACCTGCAGCCAGATATTATAGAGAAAAGGAGATTCTAAGCTGAAGGTCTCCAGGGGCTATCTCCCCTTGAAGGCTCAAAAGCTCCATGGAAGAAGGGGAGGAAAGATTGTAGAAGGAGTCAGAGGGGACAGAGTACACCAAGAAAACAGCTCACCAGATTAACTAAGCAGTGCTCACATTGGGCTCCTAGAGACTGAAGCAGCAACCATGGGGCCTCCATATCTCTATTCCCAGTCCTATGCATATATGCTATGCATATTAACTTGATATTATAAGACTCCTAACGGTGAGCATGAGTCTGTCTTTGACTTCTTTTGCCTGCTCTTGTGACTCATTTCCTCCAGTTCGGTTGCCTTCAGCCTTCCATAAGAGGAATTTAGCCTTGTTGTATTATATCTTGTTCTGTCTTTTGGCTCTTGTTGTCTGAAATGGCTGGTTTGGTGTGTCAAATTGACACAGGTGTGAGTTTTCACAGAAAGGAGCCTCTCTTGAGGAAATGCCTCCATGAGATCCAGCTGTAAGGCATTTTCTCAATTAGTGATCAAGGGGGAAGGTGCTCTTGTGGGTGATGCCATCCCTGGGCTGGTAGTCTTGGGTTCTATAAGAAACCAAGTTGAGCAAGGCAGCAGAAGCAAGCCAATAAGTACCATCTCTCCATGGCCTCTGCATCAGCTCCTGTTTCCTAATCCGCTTGAGTTCCAGTCCTGATTTCCTTTAATGATGAACAGCAATGTGGAAATGCAAGCTGAATAAACCCTTTCCTCCCTAACTTGTTTCTTGGTCATGATGTTTGTGTAGGAATAGAAACCTTGTCTAAGACACTGTCCTTTTAGATGCTCGCTCTTTTCTGAAGTGGAATTGGAAGGGGCATGGAAGAGAAGAGAGGAAGAGAAATTGTGGGTAAGGTGAGAGGAGAAGAGGGAAGGGAAATTGTGGTGATGATGAAAGAACAATCTATTATTAGTGAAAATCAAATGAGAATACTTAAGTCTGCAATATTTCTTCAAACTTGTTGAAATGAACTTTGAATGACTAGATCAGTTCCTTCAGCGGCGATTAAATGATAGCTTAGTATATCTCACTATAGAAAATGAACAAACTAATACATGCTCTGAATTGTTTCTTGAAATGCATTTCTTGTTTATTCTTATTTTTTATATACATTATTATTTGATAACTGTCTCCTCTCCTCAAACTCTTCCATCTCCTTTCAGGCTTCCAAACCACTTCATGTTGTCTTTCTCCCCTTCTTTTCTTTTTCTCTCTTCTTTGTCTTCTTATAATTCTTTCTTTCTCTGCCCCTCTTTTCCTCTTATCTCCTTCACTTCTCCCTCTTTATCATTCTGTGCTTCTGTGTTTATTTACTGCCTTCTCTTTATCTCTTTCCCTCTCAAACACATAAGACTTGAGAATCATAGGTAGCAGAGGATGGCCTAGTCGGTCATCAATGGGAGGAGAGGCCCTTGGTCTTGCGAAGATCATATGCCCCAGTACAGGAGAATGCCAGGGCCAGAAAGCAGGAGTGGGTGGGTTGGGGAGCAGGGCAGGGGGAGGATATAGGGAGCTTTGGGAATAGCATTTGAAATGTAAATGAAGAAAATATCTAATTAAAAAAAGAAAATAGAGAAAACAACAACAACAACAAAAAAGAGAATCAAAATAAATAAACAAATACCTTAATAAGACATTTATTTTAGTAAAAAGAAAGTAACAAAAGCTACCAAACCCCCAAACAAACAAACAAACAAGCAAGCAAACAAACAAACAAACAAACAAACCACAGAATCTGTTTTCTGTTAGCCAACTACACTTAGGCTTGAGCATTTCCCTGGAGTTTGTTTTTTTTTTTTTTCCCAAAGATTTGATTTTAATATATGTTAAAAAAATAAGAGCAGCACAAGTTTATTGCAAGAGATATTGTATTGCTTATATTAGCACACAATTCTTACATTTGATGCAATTTTGCTTGTTTTTTCCTTTATAGTATAAGCCAATTTCCATATTAACTTATATTGTTTATGAATACTATTTTTTAAATTTAACTTTATTTGTTATTCATTTTTTTTACATTCCATTTCCTGCCCCCCTGATCCACCCTCTGACTGCTCCACATCCCACACCTCCTTCCCACCCCATCCTGTCTCCAAGTGGATGCTCCCATCCCCCACTCCACTGACCTCTAAACTCCCTGGAATCTCCAGTCTCTTAAGGGTTAGGTGCATCATCTCTGAATGAACACAGACCCGGAAGTCCTCTACCATATGTGTGTTGGGGGCCTCATATCAGCTGGTGTATGCTGTCCAGTTGGTGGACAAGTGTTTGAAAGATCTCGGGGGTCCAGATTATGCTGCTGTGGCAGACCCCTAGTTGGTCTGTCCTCCTGAAGACTCCATATCCTGATTCATCCCAGAGGACCTGCTGCACTCAGAGCAGGTGGTAAGACACTCCCTCGCCCAATACCCTGAGTACTTGAGATACTGCTGGGAGCCCTGGAGAGATTTTGATACACACAGTTAAGCTCCACAAGAGAAAACTGATTTTCCCATTATAGAAGATATCTACTGCAGGGAGCTTCTTGGTTAGTCCTGGCTTCCTGTATTTATTTTCCATTTCCGTTGCTGGGAATTTGTTTGATTTCAACCTGTGTTTATAGTTCTTGTATGCATGGCTACTTTTTCTGAATTCGTATACATTTCAGAATTGTGTCTATAATTTGCTAGAATTTTGGAATCACCCATCATCCTTGGCTTCTACAATCTTTTTGTGGCCTCCTATTCATAAACACCTAATTGTTGAATGGAAGATTTTGATAAAGACATCCCAATTAGGTCTGAGTGTTCAAAAGTCTCACTTTCTTCGAATTGTCCAATTGTAGGTCTTTGTTAATTATTATCTACTGCAAGAAGACCCTTTTCTGATAAAATTTACCTGATTTTCTCACCTATGGTATATTTCTTTCATACATTTCTTTGACAGAGTATTCATAGCAATTGTCCCTTAGTACCTTATCTAGTCTTGGCCACTCCAGCTGTGCCAGAGATAGACTCCATGCCATGGAGTGAGTCTTAAATCTAATCAAAGATTGACTTGTTGTTCCTGAAATATTTATACAATTAGTATTTCACTATATCTTACAGAAAGGTTGCTTGCTCAGGCCACAGGTTATATATCTCTGTGATAGTAGTAATTATTTTTCTCTTTCCTTAGAGTATGAGGTATCTTCTAGCACCAAGAAAAACAGTAAGTACAGGTGAAGCTCTATTTGGCCACTATAGCTTCATTTTACCTCATTGATGACATAAATAATTGTGGACTAAGTAATGGGGCCTTGCCATTAGATCATGAAGAGTAACCAATAGCCCTGGCAATGTTTCAGGTAGGGAGAGGACATCTGACCATTTTAGCAAACAACTTAAAAAAAATGCAAACCAGATGAGGAATTGTTTCCCTCTTATATGGTTATTCCACTTAATTTCCTTTCTCATATTTATATATTTTAGGAACTTTCTACAGTATTAAACTTCTATATGACTTTGCAAAAAGGATGTCAGTGTTAGCTATCTTTCCGCATTATCCTCCTTACACTTTCTTTCCATCTCATCTCATTTAATCCTTGTATTTTAGTGTCTTGATTATATACTATATTATATTTTTCTTCATTAGAACTCCTTCGTTTATATATTTCTATCTACTTAATGTCTGTGATTATTTCTCTTGAAGTGTCCATAGATTTTTAAAAGTTAACACCCACATGTGAGAGAAAACTAAAAATATTTTTCTTTGTATTTTGTGTTATTTCACTATGAATGATTTTTATAGCTTCATCCATTTACTTGCAAAATTTATATTTCATTTATTAACAGATAAATAATCTTTCACTGTGTAATCTACCACAGTTTTATTACTTATTTATTATCTGATGGATATCTAGGCTTTTTTGAAACTGCCTACATTGACTAGAGCGACAATGAACAAAGTTAATAATTATCATTCTAGTAAGATTTACTGTCATTTGGGCATATTCCCCAGATTGCAATTGCTGGATCTTGTCATAGTTCAGTTTTCAGGATTTTGACAAGATCTAATACACCTTCACGATGAAAGTCCCAAAGAAGCTAAAGGTATATGGATATGCCTCAATACAACAAAAGCAATTCATAGAAAGCCTCCAGCATCCCATATGGAGAACACTTAATACATTTTCACTAAATTTATAAATGTTCACAATCTCCATATCAAGTTAATGTAATACTTGAAATCTTAACTCAAGCAATTAGATGAGTAAAAGAAGTTAGAATTATACTAATAGGAAAGGAAGAGATCAAAGTATCTTTGTCTTTGATTTAGTCTTACACAGAATGACTCTGAAGACCACACTAAAATAATTCTACAATAAAAACATTCAGGAAAAGAATGTCTTTCAAAAGAGCCTCAAAATATCCTGGGATAATGATATCCAAACACATCAAACTTTGCATACTAAGAAGTGGGTGTGCACAGTCATCTATTGGATGGAACACAGAGCCCCCAATGGAGGAGCTAGAGAAAGAATCTAAGGGCAGGGCAGTGGTGGCACACGCCTTTAATCCCAGCACTTTTGAGGCAGAGGCAGGCAGATTTCTGAGTTCGAGGCCAGCCTGGTCTACAGAGTGAGATCCAGAACAGCAGGACTATACAGAAAAACCCTGTCTCAAAAAACAAACAAAACAGAAAGAAAGAAAGAAAGAAAGAAGGAAAGGAAAGGAAAGGAAAGGAAAGGAAAGGAAAGGAAAGGAAAGGAAAGGAAAGGAAAGGAAAGGAAAGAACAGAAGGAGCTAAAGGGGTCTGCAACCCTATCGGCGGAACAACAATATGAACTAACCATTACCCCCAGAGCTCGTGTCTCTAGCTACATATGTAGCAGAAGATGGCCTAGTCAGCCATTGATGGGAAGAGAGGCCCATTGGACTTGCAAACTTTATATGCCCTAGTACAGGGGAACACCAGGGCCAAGAAGTGGGGGTAGGAGAGCAGGGTGGTGGAGGGAGGGGGGTTGTCTTAGTCAGGGTTTCTATTCCTGGACAAAACATCCTGACCAAGAAGGAAGTTGGGGAGGAAAGGGTTTATTCAGCTTACACTTCCATACTGCTATTCATCACTAAAGGAAGTCTAGATTGGAACTCAAGCAAGTCAGGAGGCAGGAGCTGATGCAGAGACCATGGAGGGATGTTATTTACTGGCTTTCTTAGCCTGCTCTCTTATACAACCCAAGACTCCCAGCCCAGAGATGGTCCAACCCACAAGTGGCCCTTCCCCCTTGATCACTAACTGATAAAATGCCCTACAGCTGAATCTCATGGAGGCACTTCCCCAACTGAAGCTCCTTTCTCTGTGATAACTCCAACCTCTGTCAAGGTGACACATAAAACCAGCCAATACAGAGGTATAGGGGACTTTCGGAATAGCATTTGAAATATAAATGAAGAAAATAAAATAATAAAAAATTGGAAAAAAAAGACACTGATGAAAGAAATGGAAGAACACATCAGAAGATAGAAAGATTTTGCATCACTAGCGATCACTAGGATTAATATTATAAAGAAATTTTAATCAGCAACATGCCTGCTCTGGTAAGATCAAGTGCTCATCCTAACTACATAGGTCTGTGTGACCCAGCTGGAATGCATACCCACATACCTGCTGTACATCCTTAATCAAACAGTGAAGGTAAAGTTCATTTTTAGGAGGAAGCAGCTATCTTTTAGAGTAATTGAGGGGTACACAAACTGATGAATCAGAGAAAGATTTGACAGAATGAGTCAGAGATAGGATATGTCCAACTCTCAAGAAAGCAAAGACAATAAAGAGAGGTGACTAAGAGAAGAGTACTGAGAGAGGGGGGAGAGGGAGAGAGAGAATAAGAAGGAGGATGAGGCAGTTTTACCTGGACAGTTTTATAGAGGCACGTTGCAGGTGAAGACAGAAAATGAGAAGGAGCCAGAAGATTATAATAGAATGCAGGAGTTAACTTGAGGCCAAAGAGTGCAATTCTGTCAGAAGCCTAGAGAATCCAGCTTGAATTAGTTAGCTTGAAGAGTAGTTTGGGACAGAAGAGCTGAGTTGAAACATCCAATTAGAGTCAGCAAAAGCTAGAAAGGGTCTATTTATCTAGCAATACGTCTCTAAGATGACAATTACATTGGGTACATATTGTAAAACTGACCATCCTAATAAAAGTAATCCAGAAGTTCAATCTGATCTTCATCAAAATCCAATGGAATTCTTCACAAAAATGAGAAATAAAAGAACTTCCAAATTCATATGTAAACTTTCAAATTCATATTATATATATATATATATATATATATATATATATACATATATATTCATGAGAGCATAAACAATTCAAAAGAAGTGTAGGCGATATCATCCCACAATGAAGCTGAAATGTAGAGCCCTAGTAATAAACAGCATATATTGTATTGGCATTAAAAATAAAGGTTGGTCAAGATAATACAAGTGGTGACCCAGAACATTTCCACACATGTACAGGCATTTAATTTTTGACAAAATGTCAAACATACCCACTGGAGTTAACACAGCATCTTCTACAAATGGCGCTTTCAAACTAGATACTCATATTGGGTGTTGCTTTTTTAAACATCTCCATTTGTAACTCATAATATGACAAATAGTTTATATTTGAATTATGTACATATAGTTGGCTCAAAAATCTCACAGTAATAAAACAGTATGTTTCCTTAGATGCTTTTAAATTAATGGCTTATGTATTTATAAAAATTTTTTTTTGAATTGTCAGCTTATTTAAACACCTTGTCATTCCTGACTTTTTTCTAAAACATAGCATTGATTTATGTGACTTTCATGGGCTAATACTTCATGAAGCACTTACTCAATTGTACCAAAATGAATGGTATTTTCAATATGCCACACTAGTAAAATAAAATCAGAAGTGTCTATGCTTCACAATTTATGGGGATTTTTCTTTCTTTCTTTCTTTTTTTTTTTTAGAAACAATTACATGAACACTTTATTTAAATTTTTAGCTGCAAAGGAAAGTATTCAACTTGCTCCATGTGGATTACCTGGGAAACCTGCTGTAGACATTCCCTAGATGTGCATTAATTTACTGTGTTGACCTGTCCAAATAATACACAATTCTAGATATCATAAATAATCTGATGTACTTCACAAACATTCTTGACTGAGCTCTAGCGTATTGGCAAATGCCACATTGTGCTTGTCAGTAATCAAACTCAGATATTTTGAACACCCAGTCACTTTGAACAACAAACACAATGGCAGGGATTTTAATGTTAACCAAGATATTTTTCTAATAACTAAATTCCATTGATTCGATTCATTGTTTAAATACCTGTTTTAGGGACATATTGCAAACCAAAATAATAAATCTATAATTCCAACTCATTTGAATTCAATAATCTAATATCATGAGTTATAAATATACCACCACTAATAAGCTGGATGTCCATTAGGAAACAGTGAAGAAATGTCGACTGAATATTTGTCTTTTTAATAATCATATTGGATGGCCATCATTGATAATACTTTTGTAAAGTATGCTCCAATTCTAAGATGCAGAATCATGGTTAAAAATTTCAATAAATAACAAATGCATTATGTTATTTTGTAAGTTCTTATAAAATATACAGTATTTCAAAACCAAAGCAAAAAACCAGAAGCTATTCACATTTATAACCTTCATATATATTTACAACTTAAATACCTCTTCAGTGTGTTCCCTGGAAATCTAACTGCTTGTCAGCGTAGGGAGCTTTGTGTGAAATCTCAGCAGCCACTGCACAGGTGGTAGTGACAAATACTGCCAGGGCTGTGGAATTGAAATTCTCATACTTGAACATTACTGATTTAATATACAATGCCACATAAAAGCGTGATGACATAGCTTACTATTTCATGTACAGGCAGAAGAGAAAAAAAATGAATTGCCTTTATCAGGAAAAACTGGCAAATAAAACATCTAGCCACATCTATTTGTCCTGAATCTTGCCTCTTGCTGTTAATCTACAGCCGTTGTAAGGAAGGTGTTTACAGCCTATGAATTGCTCCAGATGACAAGAAATGATTTCATCCACTACGGCAAAGGAATACTTATTACAGTTCTTTCACGTGTCTGTTATTTCATATGTACTCTGGCAGATTTTTCTTGAGTGAGATTTTTTTTTTTTTTACATTGTGTATCAGTTTGCTTGATTTTTCTGATAACTAAAACTTTTCCACACCTAACTGACACCCTTGATTCTTCTGATCACTGAAGGCAAAGAATACATGACATGATATTAATTAATTATTTTCTACTCCCCAATCTTTTCAGAACTCCTACATGGATTGTGACACTGAATACACAGACATGGAAGAGAACTGAAGTGTTTCTTATTATATATATACATATATATATGTATATATATATACACACACACATATATGTTCAGATTACAATAAATATACATTGGTGCGAATATTCTTATAATTATTTTTAAAATTTACTTTTGTCCTTGTTACTAATTTCTCTAAAGCACTGGGGAAAATTTTGATCTTGATTTTACATTATAAGTTGAGTTTCCTTTTGTATTGAACTAATTGTAAATTGAATTTAAGATTCTTTATTTAACATATTTTGTTATTCATTAAAAACTCCACCTATATTACAACATTTTGAGACATGTAACTTTTATGAAATGAGAAAAATAATCCGCTAAAAATTGAACGCAAAGGCCATAATAAAATTGTAATTAATTTACATATAAAATTAAAAAGTCGTTTTTATATTTCTTTAAAATGAACATGATTGTTAAAATAATTTGGACAGGGGCTGGTGAGATGGCTCAGTGGGTAAGAGCACCCGACTGCTCTTCCGAAGGTCCAGAGTTCAAATCCCAGCAACCACATGGTGGCTCACAACCATCTGTAACAAGATCTGACGCCCTCTTCTGGAGTGTCTGAAGACAGCTACAGTGTACTTACATATAATAAATAAATAAATAAATAAATAAATAAATAAATAAATAAATCTTTAAAAAAAAAGATTAAAAAAATGAACAAAAAAAAATAATTTGGACAGGAGTTTATACTTTTAGTAGACTAAACATTATCAAATCTGAGGAATTAAGTAAAATGCTATAGAATTTCCATGAAACTTAAAAATAGGATATTAAATTGTCAACAAATAAATTTGTTTATTTCACAAGGTGTAATTTGGTAACAACAAAGGATTTTGTTTGTGTTTTTGTCTGTCCTTTTGTTTTTCTATTGTTGTTACTGTTTGTTTGCTTTGTTTGAGACATGATGTTTCTGTGTAGCTTTGGCTGTCTTGGAATTTGCTCTGTAGATCAGATTAGCCTTCAACTCATTGAGATTATACTGCCCCTGCCTCCTGAGTGTCAAGACCAGTGCTACCATTGATTGTCTAACAACAAGGGAATTAAAAGAGTCAAACTTAAGATAGACACATTTATCAATACTTTCAAAGTGGATACATATATTTTTATCATATGCATATGCAATGGTTTCTTCCACAAAACAAAAGCAACAAAGAAATTTCAGAGTCCACTCTGTACACTTAGGAGTGACTGGAAAGGCCACAGTGGTACACAAAATGTAACTTCGCTTGCTGATGTCTGCCTCACCTCCACTGCCTCTCTCTTGGCCACTATGGACTGTATTCTTTGACATATTACTTGATACTAATCTAAACAGCAGAGAAAATATTACCCTTCAAAACTGTTCAGTTGCCTTATTAAAATAACCATGGCATGTGTGCAACTTCACATGTAATTATCTTCCTTTTTGAAAAGCCGAATTCTTACTTCTCCCCCATAATTGCACTCCTTGTTATTAGTTTCAGGTGGGACAAACTCAAATCAAATCCCTATGCTCAACTGAGTTACTCTTGGGACTTCTTTTTTGTTTTGTTTTGTTCTTTCTTCTAGACAGGGTTTCTCTGTGTAGCCCTGGCTGTCCTCAAACTCACTTTGTAGACCAGGCTGGCCTAGAATTCAGAAATCTGTCTGCCTCTGCCTCCTGAGTGCTGGGCTTAAAGGCATGTGCTACTCTTGGGACTTCATATTGAGGAATTTTAGAAGCAAAGTCTCCATAAAAGAGCAGAAAATATTCCTTTGTGATATTTAAATTTTATCTAACATGACATATTCCTTTTTTAAAGGCAAATCATGTATAGTGACCAAGAACTGGTGACACCATCTTCACATTTTATTAGAAAACAACAAAAATGTAATGAATATAAGCTGAACAACAAAATTTCAGATGCTCAATAAAAGTGTTTTTGTTTTCCAACTCCCAAGGATCTCAGAGCTTAATTCTCACATTCTCAGTAATAACTGTGTCTTTCAAATAACAAACTATACCTATATTGGCAATGGAAAATGACCATAACATATTTTTATGTTTTTGTAGTAATACATTCAGGGTTTTTTGTTAGTTACTTCTATTTTGAAGAGTTCATTGAAATGTCAGAAGCAAAATAAATAAATACATAACAACTGAGAACTCTGTGATATTTGCCTAATATCGCACTGATTACTAACTTTTAGACAATCTGCATTCTGACCTATAAGTATTTGAATTTTTCATGCTTTACACATCTAGGAAGTAAACTTAAGAGGCTTAATTAACAATAGTAAAAAAAATGTGCTGAGATATTTTGAGAAGCTAAAGTTATACCCAGTATATATCCATATATATGACCTCAGCATACACCCAAACAAGAACTGGGTAATGGGTGAGGGAATCCTTAGGAACAGAGAAGGAAGGAGAAGGGATAAATGACTCTGATGATTAATACACACACACACACACACACACACACACACACACACATTTAATATGTTTTTAATATATTAATACATAAAATTAATAATATGTAGTAATATTATATATATTAATGGAAGTGATGACACTTGGTTACAGGATCCATAGATTGTGTAACAAAAGCAGGAGTAACAATTATGAGAATTCTCATATCAAGACATTGGTCAGGGTAACCCCAGTGATTCCCAAAACAGTGTAGGATACTGTTACCATTGGTTGCTTCTCATAGGTTGAAGCTAAATTCCTTTTGCTGAAGAGACCATAAATTTCAGACCCAGGACTCCGAAGTTTGAGCTTGTTGTAAACAGATAGCCTCGTTTGTGGGTTCCACCTTGTATAGTACCAGAAAATCAATGAATTCGATAGAGAGAAACAATCAATAATCATACCCAGGTGTGAGGTCTATAAATCGTAATACATGCCAGTTTAATAGGAATTTCCTAATTATATCATAGCGACATGCTTATCTTGATGTTATCTGCTTTCTAACTCAGTGGTTCTCAACTTTTCTAATTCTGCAGCCCTTTAATATATTTTCTTATATTATGGTGAAGCCCCAACCATAAAATTTTATTCTTACTCTTAGATGTAATTTTCTCACTGTTATGAATTTTAATGAATATTATATGTAGTATCTACTCTGTGAAAGGGTTATTTAAACCACTAAGGGGATGTGAACTAATGGTTGAGAGCTATTGGTCTAACTGGACATAAGTGCCACTTAACAAGGGAAAAATCTTCCCTGTGCTATAAAACCAACCACTATCTGGAATTACTGAAGTCATGGATTTTAGAGGAGAGCCAACTTCCAACACTACTCTAGTTAGCATTAATGTTACCTACACTATAAAACTTGTATCTACAGATAAACACAGCTCATAACCCTCACCAAAGAACCATCTCTCAGCATCTCAGATAAACAACAGGGAACTCTCCAAATTGACAAAGGTAGAGATTAACTGATCCTCTTGTCCAACAGACAAATCTATAACACCTAAAGCTTAGTGGACATCCTAAAAGATGGACGAGGATGATTTTAAGAACTGGAAAACTAAAAGGCCTTGTGAGTTTTTTTTTTTCCTCCGTAAATGACAGGCAAGATATATCTTGATACTTCAACAACACGGCTGTTAAAGAATGCTCAAGTAATGACTGCATGTTACCATGGAAGGAGGAAATCTCAATACCTCCCAAATGCAAATTTCTATAGGACACTAACGCAGGAGTGGGGAGGGGTGGGCAAAAAGTGGTCAGGAAAAGAAATAAAAATATAATGCTATAATTTTATTGTAAGTAAGAAAACAAAATACTAAGGGTAGAGATGGCAAGATGGATAAAGAAAATTGCCACTAAGTCTAATTATCCTGGTAACTCAGGTACTGGAGAAATGACTCGAACACATTGTCTCCCGACCTCTGCCATTTGCTGCCCACACACACCCCAAATAAGTAAGTAAACAAACAAATAAACAAATAGAAACTAAACGTATAAATGGCTAGCAGTATAATAAAATAAAAATGTTTAATAAAAGTATAGAATCTTTAATTTAATCCATGAAGTATAATACATTAATAACACAGTCTCCACTATCATTCCAACTAGATTATCATTTCTCTCCTTTCCTGGGTTGGTAGCTACTTTGAGAATTTTATCTACTTATTTTGAGTCTCAAACTAATCATGAATTTCTCTGTAATATAAATAACTACTCAAGCCATTTGTTCATTATAATTATGTGAAAGTTCCCTAGTGGTTGGTGGCTAATTAATTTCATCCCAACTATAAATTTAAGGAAAGGTTGCTCATTATTAATGAATATTGTGGACTTCATTTCCCTATATGTGAATATATGTTCATATATATACTCTTGCATCATTTAGTTGATCTCAAGGAAACTCCATGTTAGATACCATTCTGGCAGGCTTTTACCATTTTTGTAAGTTTATACTTAGTTATGACTCTTTACTAGGACCCAACTGTCCATAAATATATTGTTAGTTTTAAACATAAATGCATTTTCACTGTAATAACATAGAAGTTTTGTTTATTCCCTTTGGTTCATCTGGTTCGATTATTTGTATTATCACATTGGCTTCTCCACTGCACAAACTCTCAGGAAAGTTTATACTTCATTTAATTTCAAATTTTTAATAAGGCAAACCCCCAAATTAAAACATTTCTCATATTGGGTTTATGATTTTTATTGCCATTAAATGCTGCTTTTAGAGTCATTAATTTTCCCTAAAGATATAGTCTTACACTATGAATTATATAAATAGGAGTGCAAGTATTAGGTGAAAGGTGATTTAAAGACTCTATTGGGTAAGGCAAAGATAAAAGGCAAACTCCACACACACATACGCACAAACACAGGTTTGTGAGTAGGTGCAAGCAAACACATATATGTATATACACATGTATGTATGTAGTAAAACACATATATGTATATACACATGTATGTATGTAGTAAAACACATGACTTCTATGAAAAATAACTAATGCTTTAGGACATTGATGTTCAACAAAGGAAACTAAGAACTCAGTGGACAAAAGGCCTCATCTATAGTAGTCTTATCCATGATTCATTTTTCCCCAGTGGCTAACTTGAAGGAGAACCTGAAAAATTCTTGATATCTTCATTTTCTAAGAATTGATACTTGGGCATTGATTATATTATTTACATATACTTAATATGTTAATACCTAACCAAAAAAAAAAAAAAAACAGGAAACGAGTATTAACATATTTCATGCAACGATTTTGAAAGGTGATATTGTTCTGTAGAAACTACTGTGGCATCCATGTCAAGCTGAAGAACATCAAATCGTTTTTTAAATCACTAAAGTTTTGATGGAGCACATAATTAAAACAGTCAAAATATTCAGGCACAAATGAATTATTTTTTGTCATTTTAATAACCCATTAGGAATACTAGTTCATTGAGTTGATTGATATCTTTGTGCTTAATCACAGTAATGAGAAAATAAATCCAAATTCACAAAAATAATTTCATCAACCTGATTAACTCAGTTTTCAAATGTCTGTTGATGCTCACTTAAGCTCAAATATCCCAACTTCATGCACATAACAAAATGCTGTGAATTAGCAGAGAAGGGATGCTTTCTTCATCTAGTCAGACTATGGTTTCATGACTGTAAAATTCCTTGATTGTAGGAATTATGCAAACAATCATCTTAACATTATTCCAATTGAACAACAGAAAAGCTTTTATTCTGATATACATGAAGCCAGCTGTGACTGCTGAAGACACAGGAAACAGTTGTCAAGGTGTGATCTTCAGCTAACTAAAACTAAAGGAGATTGGGCAGTAGAGATGACACCAAATGCTTGATATGAGGTGTCTAAAGGTTCTATGAACAAATATAGCAAAGGGAGTCTAGTGAATGGCAGGGGAACAATTGATTAGCCTACAGGAGACCATAGCTTTCACATTTAGTATAAAAAGCTACTGACCAAGCAAAATGTACAGTAAGTTAAAATAATTAAGCCTTTCTGAGAAAATATGAAGGAGTGCAAATACTAAACTGGAATCTGAGTATTATATTTTAGTTTGTTTTCAATAACAATAAGAGACAATATGGAAGAAGAGATTGAATTGACAATGTGGGGCAGGAAACAGTTACATCTCAACAGAAAGCATTCTTCCACCGTCTCTTTAGCAGGTAATGGTGTTTTCCAATAGAAATCTCACCTGCTATCTCATGCTTTCTCTCTGTTCTAAACCTTCAGGTAAATTTAATGAACGTATTCAAACTGAGAGTTGTAGGAAATGATGATAAGATAAAATCATTTGAGGTGAATTTAGTACATCTGAAGTGCAACTCTGATGGGAAATTAACATACAAATCATTATCTCATATATCAGAATATAGCAGAAGAGACTGGGCTTTTAGGAAAGAAAATGAGGGTTGGGAAACAGCTGAGTCAGCACATTGCTGCTGTTCTAGCTTGAGACAGTGAGTTTAATCTCCAAAACCCTTTGATACTCTGTTATGTTTGCAGACAAGAACCTAGCATAACTGTTCCCTGAGAGGCTCCATCCAGCAGTCAATTGAAAGTGGAGACTCACACCTAAACATTAGATGGAGCTTGGGTGTCTGGCAGAAGAGTTGGAAGACAAATTGAGAATCCCTGAGAGGACAGAAACTCCACAGGAAGACACACAGAGTCAACTAACCTGTAGGAGATCCAAGAGACTGAATAAACAGCCAAAGAGCATGGGCTGAACTCATTGTGTCCTTGTTTTCCACATGAATTGAAACATAGTTTCTTGCTGATTACATACTCCAGCTAATTTGCCAAGAAGCCCCTAGGAATTTTCTTGTTTCTATGTCCCATCTCACTGAAAACTGCTGGTATTATAGGTACTTGTATGTTTTACACTCCATATCTAAACCAGTTGGGAATCCAAAATCAGGCCATCATAATTGTGGTACCCAATGGCTATTGCCACTGCCCTCAGATTTCTGATTTTAGACAATAATAATGATTTCCACTTGGGCACCATAGTATGATTCACACACACACACACACACACACACACACACACACACACACACACACACACACAGAGAGAGAGAGAGAGAGAGAGAGAGAGATTTAAAACAAATTTAAATATCTAATAGTCAAGCACTATTAACCAATAATAAAAAGACAATTAATGTCACCCTGCTCCTGATATCTTTGCAAATAACTTGGAATATCTGAGATATGCAAGTGGATTTTATGAGTCATGCCCAGATGCCAGCCTTGTTGAAATTGCTCTCTTCCAGAGACTAACCTTTGAAAACCACATGTTTTTTTTACAAACATGGAGGCATCACATCGCAGTGTAATTGGCTCGTGACTATTATCTGTTTTCTAGGAATGTTAAGCTATACTCTTCCTATTATAATTTAAAGAGTTGTCACTTCCTCACTTGAAGGTCCATACATTGCTGGTAGTATCTTATAAGTAAATTCCTAGATAATAACAATCTTTGTTCATAAAATTGTTACTTCTAATGAAAAGACAACACCTAATCTAAAAATTCCAGCTTACAATTCTCTTATTATTCTATAATCTTTTACTTCAACCAGTGTTATATCCCATCCCAGCTCTCATTGTGAATTTCCATATCAGGAAGCAAACACAATATACTCATGGGGAATGTTATAAACAGAACTTGATTCTGAACACATTGTCTTAAGAAAAGAAGATGCTCAGCTGTGTATGGTGACATACATGTTCTCCGACCTAAGCCCCCTTGAGTTGAAGTCAAGAGTATGAGTAGTTCAAGGTCATCCTCAGCTACAGAAATGGAACAACAACAACAACAAAATTCTCCAAAACCTAAACCACAATGTCAACAAAAGCTCAGGCAATGGTATGGGGCTCACTCCAAGAATATGTTTCTGGATTCCTACTGTCCAATTACAGGAGAAGTTACCACTGTAATGTCCATTTGAGATTAAAGATGCTCATAAAGACACTGAGGGTCTCAGAGGAGGGAAGTGCAGAAATCCTTTAACAGAAGATTCAAGAATTACACCTATGAAACTCTCCAAAAGAGAAGCTCAACTTCAATGTTAGTAACAACTGAATTGGAGTTACCAAGCATACAAAGATCTGAGCAATCTCAAGAAGAGGCACTGGCATGTCTGAGCGGTGTGTGTAATGCACTCAGCAAATCAGCCACCGCTAGACAAGTAAATATCCCATAAAAATTCTATCCTGGAGTTCATTTCTAATTCTTCACAACAGTTTTGGGGGAGAGATGAAGCCACACAGATTCAAAGTATTTGTTGTCATTATTGTCTTAATACTTCAGTGATGTCACATTGCCCTGAAAGTAATTTAATAAATTAGTCTCCAATGACTGGATTTTAATTTCATTTAGTGTTTGCTTTGAATGCACTGTTCTGTGAAATTTTGATGGAGAGCTAAACAGGCTTTTCATGCAGAACTATGAGGCAGGAGGTGTTAGGGATGGTTTAGGTATGTGTTTTACAGATGATATATCTGGATATTATATTTATGCTAGCATAAAGATGACAGGAGTTGAGTCATTATTTACAGAGATTATATTTTTAGTATTTCCACATTGATGAATCAATTAAAAAGATGTACACACACATAAAAATTTAGTCAGTAGTTGTAGAACTCAGAAAAGATCTAGAGTTAGTGAAAACTATTGAAGTTACAATTTTTTTAGGTTAAAAATTCTTCTAAGGGACATGACAGAGAGAGATGTATGACAGATGCTCAGGACTTTATCAGAGGACTTCAGTCTAGTTACAGCAACCACAGGGTGGGGCAGTAGGATAGTTGGCAAGGCTAAGGAGGTAGGAGGGCTCCAAGTAATCTGAACCCCTGATATTCTCAAGTACGTACACACACACACACACACACACACACACACACACACACACGCACACACGCACACACACACGCACGCACACACACGCACACGCACAGGCACGTGCACGTGCACCTGCGCCAAGGAGAATGTAAAGAAAACAGTAAGAGAGCAGACATGGACACCAGACTACTCTTGTTCATAACCTTTAGGAAACCCCTGATGTAGGTTTCCAGAATGCGGAATACAATACATAGTGCACTGTTGTCGTGTTAATTCCACTGTGATGTCAAGAGAACTCAACATAAGAGTTCATAAGCAAAAATGCTGGAAATCCTCAGGTGAGAGCAGCCTCTGCAAATCTTGCTATATACAAAATATTTTTTTTTTTGCCAGAATATGCTGGGGTTTTTTGTTTGTTTGTTTGTTTGTTTCTCTGAAAAGCTATTGTTACTCACTTATCATTGGTCTTCTTTTGTTTCTAAGCAGAATGCAATTGTGTAGCATATCTTGCTATATATGCAAACAACAAAAACAACAACAACGATAATAGATTTAAAAATGCATTTCAATTATGTTTTGCTTTAATGGCATTTCTCCTGAGGACTATTTATATCATCTTTAGAAACTCAGCTCTTCCAGAGCGAGTAAGTGACTGTTTCCTTCCAATCTAATATGTGTGGCAATAGTCTAGCAATGTGACTTCTAGTTGGCGTAAATAATGTGCTCCATTTTGAATTTATGGGAATGTTTATATTCACACATAAGTCATAAAACAAGAAGTTTACTGAACTCTTCAGCAAACCCATTATGCTGGTTGTTTATGTCAACGTCAACGTACCAGTTTTCAAATGCATTGCCTGGCAACACACCCAGTTTATAATGTCATGGAAGCAACAGACATTTTAATACGTACTCTGAGTATTACCAGACAATTGAAAAGATATTAAGCCAGACACAGAGGTGGTCATTGATAGTTATTAAGAAAACTATGGATGCTTCAAGACAATTTGGCTCTGTATCTGCAACATTCCAGTTCTCTATGATCAAAAAGTTATGACCAGATTTATAGAATACCATGACTATTCCTGGGAAATACAGCTCACAGAGCCACTTGCAAACTTACAGTGTAGTTCTACTCTTTTATTTTGAAAAATAAAGAATACATTATTATTGGATTAATGAATTCCATTTCAGAAAGAGAATATTTGATTTTCCTTGTTAAAATAAATGTTAGGAAAATACAGAATAAGCAGAGAAATTGCATATATAATGCTTTAAGCAAGCTTTTATAACTCCCTGGAATTAGCAAAATTCTATTATGTGAATCAAGTTTTGTGTATATGACATTTCAGATTTTTTAAAAGAGAAGTCAAGCCAAGACCAGTAATCATTTCCAAAATCAAGTCCTCCAAAATGCTGTGCCATCTACAGAGGAATATGTGTGTGTGTGTGTGTGTGTGTGTGTGTGTGTGTGTGTGTATGTGTGTGTCTGTGTGTCTCTGTGTGTGTGTGTCTCTGTGTGTGTGTGTCTCTGTGTGTATGTGTGTGTGAGTGTGTGTGTGTCTGTGTGTGTATGTGTGTGTGAGTGTGTGTGTGTCTGTGTGCGTGTGTGTCTGTGTGTGTCTGTGTCTGTGTGTGTGTCTGTGTGTCTGTGTGTGTGTGTGTGTGTGTGTGTGTGTGTGTGTGTGTGTGTGTGTGTAGCTTTGAAGCATTAGCAGCATGCTTTGCCAGGCTCCCTCTGAATCTGGTGGCCATTTCTTTTGGCTTTTAGACAAGCTTCTTTTGGCACAGAATTTTGAGTATTTAGCTACTTTAAAGTGCATGTTTCAAAGATTCCTGAAGAAACTTGTTGTCATTGAGACAGTTTGGATACTACTACTTGGCAGATGTAGTCAAAACTGGTTTATATTTATGATGGCAGTCTCCTAAGATTGTCCTGCCTACCAATGTCAACTAAATTACATAACTGTACTCAATTGTAACTTCACAGTGGCAACATTTCCTAATCCAGGTTGGATATAGAGCTGTATAAAAAAATGGAGTCTCTAAAAGGGAATTGGATGAGGAGGTCTCTCTTTTCTTGCACGGTTTATGCCTTCACCCATGATCAATGTGTAATTTGAAGGAAAAGATCTCAAAGCTGCTTTTAAAGATTGCAGTTCCATATAAATATTCCCCACGAAGAGAGTCAAAGGTCTTAACCTCCTCCTTTCATATTGTAATCTAACACTCATTCAGCCACATTTTCTCTTCTAACTATATTCATTAATATTCGTAATTCTCAATACAAAACAGGGAATCAATCAACAAAATCTATCTGCTTCAGTTTTATCATTAATGATGAAACAAGGAAAGCAGCTACATAAGACTAGATGTCAGTCTTGATCTTCCTGGAGAGCAGAATCATGACCTAGTAAAGTTCTGTCCAATCAGAATTCTTCAGTCTGTGCTATTCTACTACATAAACTCAAAAAGAAACAGGACAACAAATTAGCTTCCCTTCTTATTTAAAATATCTCTTGCAATTATAGGGGGAGAAACTAAGAGAAACTCCAAAACCTTCAAGAAAAGGAGGGGGCATTGGGACAGTAGAAGACTGCAAAAGAGAAGTGACATTCCTCTGAATTTGTTTATTTTAACACCTCAGGCTTGTCTAACATCCTAAAAAACGGCCCTTAAATTCACAGTGACTGGGAATGCCTACAGCTAACCCCACAGAGCTCTTTCCTTTTTTAAAAAAATAGGATGTTTTTCCTCTATAGCTGGCACATCATTTTGAAGTATCTATTTTTCTGAAATGATTATTGATGTTGGGGTGTCTTGACTTTTAAAACTCAGAAATGTCACACGAACCCTGGTTCAAATAATAGAGGTGTTTTTGCTGATTCCAAGAAATTATATTAAAATAGTCAGTTATAATAATTGGCTTTAGGTATATCATTCCAGTTGACTTTATTTTGGATAAAAGGTAGTCATAATTATATCAATGACTCATGTATCACAGTTACACGGCTAGGATTGTAGATCACTCATGTTAATGTTTTGTGCTGTATACCTTAATTCCTGTATTCATAACATCGTATCTTGTCTCTTACAATTAACTTTAAGCATTCTCAGAAATTTTAAATGGCTCATTATGACACATATGCACAATGCTGTATTTAAACTGATAATTGACCCACTATTGACTACTTCTTGAAAAGAATACCTTGCATATAGATTCGAAAATAATTGCTTTGGGCTTTTGGTACAAAGTAGCTAAATGAAATGCCTAACCACTCATTGAAATAAGTAAGTCAAATGTTGGAGTGACTTCCGAAATTAACAAACACAAAGTGACATATTAGCATTTAAAATGGATCATAAATGACTGCGGAATACTGCAGAATAGATATTATAAAGATGGTCACTCCCATGACTGTGGATATCAGAGTTATCCACATATTTATACTTTTAAAATTATGCAGAAGTACAAATATCCATTTCATTAAAATAGGCAATACAAACCACCTTTTGGGAACATATGAATGTTTTTAATACTGCAATTTTCCATTGACAATTTGATGAGTTCTTATAATTTCATTTGTAAGTTCTACCGCTAAAAACTCTACAGGCAAAGCCAATAAGCATTTGGGATTTAAGAGCCATTCCAACTGTATAGCCTTAAAATATTATTATTTCATTTAACTCACTATGTTAATCCTCTAATTTGGTGTAAATGAAAAATATGCAAAATTGTCTAATTATTTACATCAGTGAAACAGTTCTGTGATTTTGATCTTTATCTACTTATTATGTTAGTTTACATTCATATATACATGGGAACTAAGATAGGAGCAATTGTTCATGGGAGCCTGCCTAAAGCTCACTTTCTACTGGACTGTCTTATTTATGATTTGTGGTTAGAGTGAAGTCGGCACCTGTTTGAAGGCTTCCTTTAACCTCATTGAGTAAAAGTGCCATTCACAAGGAGCTTTATGACCTCAAAAGATGAGGAGGAGAGAAAATGTAGGACCTGTAGGCTACTAAAGAGGCTTTAATGACCTCTAGAAAGGAATTTTAAATCTTCTATAATTCACATATGAAGACTAAGTGATTCCATCCAGACTTACAACAAGCTCTGATAAACAGAACAACCTAGTTTTGGAATCTCAGCTCTAGCTCAGTGTAGTAAACACTTCCATGTTAATAGCAATTTGGTTTGAGCACAGCAGGAAAACTCTTGCTTGAAGTGTTCTTAAAATTACTGATTTTAATTTTTATTACTTTCTGAGTACTTTTCTGCATGCACGTGTGGCCATGGACAGGCATACTTAGGTAAGAGTCTAGAATAAGGCAGCCCATTGCTTTTAACTGGAGTTTTAGGTGAGTATGACCCATAATGTGGATGCTGGGGAAAAAATTTGGGTCCTCTGAAAAAAATCAGAAAAGGTAATTAATTATTGAGCCATCTCTCCAGTCTCTACCACAGAATTTATAAAAAATTTCTGAGATTTCATTTTGTCACTAGAATATATGAAAGTAATAGGGCATTATTTATTTAAACAGTACTTGACTTTTACTGTTTTTGTGTGGGGCAGAATGTGTTGTTTTGTTTGTTTGTTTGTTTGTTTGTGTTGAGAAAGGTTTTACTATGTTTCTAATCCTGTCCTGGAAGTCATTACCTTATTCTCTCAGTCCCTGTAGAAGTCGAATTACAAATGTAAGAATTCTAATACCTCTTTTGATACATATGCAGCCTAGAGTCAAGAGCTCCGGGGTACTGCTTAGTTCATATTGTTGTTCCACCTATAGGGTTGCAGATCCCTTTAGCTCCTTAGGTACTTTCTCTAGCTCCTCCATTGGGGGCCCTGTGATCCATCCAATAGCTGACTCTGAGCATCCACTTCTGTGTTTGCTAGGCCCCTGCATAGTCTCACAAGAGACAGCTATATCTGGGTCCTTTCAGCAAAATCTTGCTAGTGTATGCAATAGTGTCAGCGTTTGGAAGCTGATTATGGGATGGATCCCCGGATATGGCAGTCTCTAGATGGTCCATCCTTTCGTCACAGCTCCAAAGTTTGTCTCTCTAACTCCTTCCATGGGTGTTTTGTTCCCAATTCTAAGAAGGGGCAAAGTGTCCACACTTTGGTCTTCGTTCTTCTTGAGTTTCATGCGTTTAGCACATTGTATCTTATGTCTAGTCGGCCATCACTGGAAAGAGAGGCCCATTGGACTTGCAAACTTTATATACCCCAGTACAGGGGAATGCCAGGGCCAAAAAGTGGGAGTGGGCAGGTAGGGGAGTGGGGGGGAGAGGGTATGGGGGACTTTTGGGATAGCATTGGAAATGTAAATGAGGAAAATACCTAATAAAAATATTTAATAAAAAAAAAGAATTCTAGTACCTCCTGTTCCTTGTCCCTCTGTGAAAGAGTAAGCAGTCTACTGAGAAATGGGGAGGGAGAGAGGGAGAAGGGAGGAAGCAATAGAAGCAAAATACATTGTATAAATGTGAGAAGATAGGTTGGAAATCAGTATATTGTACAAATAACAGATGCAAATACTAAAAACTTCGTTTGGAGGGCAAAGTACCTTGCTAAACATCAAGAAGAAGCTTGTGTTCCTACACCCATGTGAATCCTTGTCATTTCCAACCACATTGCATGGGAAGCACAATAGGTAGATCCCTGTAGCTGCCTAGCTATATTATTTAGCTCCATGTTCAAAAAGAGAGAAACTGCCTTAAAAAAAAGGGCAAAGTGACAAGAAAAATTACACATGTCAAACTAATGCTTCCATAATAATGGGCACACATATTTGCAGGTATACTTGCAAATGTGAATAAACTGCTATGAGCATGCATAGCCAAAACACACAGACATGTACACACACACACACACACACACACACACACACACAAATGCTCTGTCTTTCTCTGTGTCTTTGCTCCTCTCTCCCTCTCTCTCGTTCTATCTCTAATTCTCTCTTGCTGTGTCTTTCTAAGTCAAAAAGTAAAACAGAAAGGATAGGAACAAAAATAAAAGCAGTCTGTTATCAGATATTCAGTATGTTATTCATTCATGAATAAATACTTAATTATATACAAATGTTATTACCAGAGGTCATTTATATATACTATGTTATGTAATTCATACATCTGTTCTTGCATGTCTAGATTAACTACAGGATTTCCATTTTGAGTGAGTAGATATAGTTTTCAATTCATTATATATTTTTCCAGAATATTGATATTGCTTCTATTGTGTTGATTTAATCAGAAACTAGAAAAAGGAAATTACGATACAAGTTTTCATAAGTATGTTTTTGAATTTTGAGATTATGATAAATTACCACACCAAAACTACAAAATGCCATGAGATAAAACACTCAATTATTATAATTTAATTTGAAATAAAATATTATCAATGATCATTAGATAAATGAATTACTAAAATATTTTCAAAAGAAATGAAAAAGACTAAGCTATGAACTCCAACACATTAAGCATCATGAATAAAGACAGAGTTGTCATACAGACATTATAGGCAATTTAACGCTTTTTTAGCTACAAGCACAAATATTTCATCTTCCATTGGATTTTCACAAACATCTCAAGTTTCCATTTTTGTTTCACACTCACTTTCTAAAAGAGATACACATTTTTTTTATTAGATATTTTCTTCATTTACATTTAAATGATATCCCAAAAGCCCACTATACCCTCTCCTTGTCCTGCTCCTATACCCACTTACTCCCACTTCTTGACCCTGGCTTTCCCCTGTACTGAGGCATATAAAGTGTGTTAGAACAAGGAGCCTCTCTTCCCAGTGATGGCCAGTTAGGACATATTCTGCTACATATGCAGCTAGAGACATGAGTTAATACCTCTCCTGGGCATATACCCAGAAGATGTTCCAACTGGTAAGACGGACACATGCTCCACTATGTTCATAGCAGCCCTATGTATAATAGCCAGAAGCTGAAAAGAACCCAGATATCCCTCAACAGAGAAATGGATACAGAAAATGTGGTACATTTACACAGTGGAGTACTACTCAGCTATTAAAAAGAATGAATTTATGAAATTCTTGAACAAATTGATGTATCTGGAGGGCATCATCCTGCATGTGGTAACCCAATCACAAAAGAAGTCACTTGATATGAACTCACTGATGAGTGGATATTAGCCCAGAAACCTAGAATACCCAAGATACAACTTCCAAAACAAAAGAAAATCAAGAAGGAAGACCAAAGTGTGGATACTTCATTCCACCCTAGAATAGGGAATAAAATATCCATGGAAGGAGATGCAGAGACAAAATTTGGAGCTAAGACAAAAGGATGGGCCATCCAGAGACTGCCCCACATGGGGGGTCCTTTCCATAATCAGCCACCAAACGCAGACACTATTACACATGCCAGCAAGATTTTGCTGAAAGGCCCCTGATATAGCTGTCTCCTGTGAGGCTTTGCCAGTGCCTGGCAAATACAGAAGTGGATGATCACAGTCATCAATAGGATGGATCACAGGGCCCCCAGTGTATGAGCTAGAGAAAGTACCAAAGAGCTGAAGAGGTCTGCAACCCTATAGGTGGAACAATATGAACTAATCAGTACCCTCAGAGATACACATTTTTAAGAGAGCTCTGTAATATTTGCATACGGCAATGTACTGCAGAGGTAGCAAGGGTTTACAACATATAATATAAATTTATTTTGTAATTATCAACATTTCTTTTTGTTCTTGATCAATGTTTATTTTCTTTATGAAATAAAAATCTTCATAGAAAATTGCTTTAGCTTTCACCAGCCAGTTCCTGAGCTCTGAGAAAGCTTGGCTTCTTTTGAGCAACCAGGTGTTTCTTCTGGGCAAGACATTTGTGGACTATTCCACCTCTTCTTCACTTCTCTCTTAAGTTTCTACTCATAGACTGTATTCTCCTGGACAACAGCATGAGCTTTCTTACACATTTCCTCCATCATGTCTGGAGTTATTATTCTTGATGTACTAAGAGAACAGTTTCTTATACGTACCTTCATCTTCCTCCATTAGGTAGCGCATGTAGTCTACCTTGTCCTGACCCACGATGTGCTTACAATGTACCTCTACATTGAACTCCTTGCTTTCATAGTCATAACCAGGGAACCATTTGACACTACAAGGGATAGACAAGCCTCCATCCATGCCACAGACCCTTTTTGGTCCCTGTCTGCATAGAATGGGTCTCTAGTTGCAGGTGGACAAGGAGTTGGTGAATGAATGACAAACAAAAGAAGACACAAGATTGTGTAGAATCTGAATGTAATTTTTCAAGTTGAGCATCATACTTTTTATACAGAAGAGTGACAAGAAACCAGGCAAGATACATCTGCCAATTTACAGTGACACAATACAAAAGGAATGTATACATCAAAAGAAGGCGGGGACCAGGCCCCTGCCACTAAGAAGGAAGCCAGGTGTAATGCTACTCTATTGTTAAGCTCACCACTAGAGGTTCTAGTAAATGCCTGATTATGTTATTTCTTTTGGGCCTAGTGAAGGAACCTGTCTCAGGGGGATTCCCTAACTCTTTCATGGTAAACCCACCTATTTGCTAGGCCATTGTGAATTCCCTTGTCTGGGTAAGACTGGCTATTGTTCCAAGTAAACACTCTGCAGACCAGCCCCAAGATATTCTGGCTCCTTTCTTTGTATGCCTAATTAGTTTCAAGGACTCTACTAGAAGTAAATTTGAATGTTACTGAATAGGTAACCTTCTTACTGAATTCCTACTGAATTCCGAGTTTGTTGGCTTCAAGGATTTTCTGGGACTTTGGAACATAGTTGAAGGCTTAGCTATGTCAGAATTCAATCTTTAAAGGCACTTATAATAAAATAACACTAAAAGAGAGCTCATGCATCCATACACCAGACTAACACGGGGTTAGGGTATGAATATACAGGTTATGAGAATGCCAAAGTTCCAGGAGGTTGAGTTTCCTTGAAACTCTTTGCCACATGAGTGCTTCCAGGCCTCTTGGCCTGCCAAGCAGACTTTACTGGAGTGTGCGTAGCATATCCACAGCTCCCTTGAGGACCCCAAAAACTTTATTGCCAGTTGTAGTTCCGGCAAGACCTGCATCCAGATAGCAAGTGAAGGCACCAGGCTGACCGTCAATGCTTTCCACATTGTATTTACCTCCATTCACCTCCACTTGGCCTTCATAGATCTTGTCCATGCCAAACCTATTTAGAAGCCTGCAGGCCAGCAGCAGGCCAGTGCAATAGGCTGCAGCATAATGTTTCAGGCCAACTTTCACACCATATTTTGGAATTTCATGTGCATACATGGCACAGATGATCAAAACTTCTTCTATATGCAATCTGGCAGATGATATCTCTGTTAGTTACAGGAACTATCATCCTATTCAGGTGTGTTGTACTCATTCTTGTCCTGGATCTCCAATCGCTTCCGTGCATAGTAGTCGGTTTTACCCTCTTGCCACCTTCTAAATCTCACTTGTTATCTTTTGAATTAGATATTATTCTTGACAACTTTTATGGAGCCCACCCTGCGGAAAAGAGACCCGCAACTGCTGCTCCAAGCAGACCTGATTTTTCTAAGAGTACTATGAGAATGAAAATAATAGGGAAGGAAATCATTGGTATATTGTAATGCTTTCACATACTCATTTATTTTTATTTATTATGTGGCTGTTTTGGGCAAGATAAAGAGAGATGCAACAGAGTAGAGTAAGCAAGAGGAACAAAGAAAGACGTGGGAGAGACAGACAGCCAGGCAGGCAGACAGAAAGACAGACAGAGAGGTCTGTGTATCAGTATAGATGTGCATGTGTCACTGAATGTGTAGGTAGAGATCATATATGAGAGTTGGTCTTGCCTTTCCCTTGAAATTTTTGCTTTAAACTCAGTCACATTTTTAAAAAAATGGTTTTACTTTCTGGGCCATCTAGAAGACATGGTAAACATTTTTTTTCCTTTTAAATTGATTCTATAAATACAAAATATGGAGCTATGAGTCTGATTAAAATTCATTTGCTCTGTTGTGGAATGAATGCCCAATAATATTTCAAGTTCCAATTGGACTGACCTGAGCTAGGCACTTGTTTCTAAGAATAATGTGGCAATATTCCTATACGTTTGGCATGATGGTTGGCATTAGCTTGTCCTTGTAACCCACACTGCAGTATAATTACATTTGAAGACATTATAAAAGCACTTATGTGTGGACTAGTTATAGTTCGCATTGTGTCCCTAAGAAATGTTCAAATACAATTCTCTGATAGACATACTTAGAAGAGAATATTACAAAGTAAATCTCAAATTCAGGTGTGCTTTGCTCTCATCTAAGCCCTGGCATATTATTGTTGTCAGAAAACTTCATAACCTAACAATAACCTTTTGCTATCCTTTATGTAGTCTTGTCCAGATAAATTGTCTTGCTGCGCAGCTGAGCAAGATTGATGACACAGCAAACTGCAAGTGCAGAAGAGAACTGCCCCTCAGTGAGCTTCGCAACATTCCAAATCACTACGCTGATCTGGGACAGCTGTAGTCCCTCAAGGATTTTGATTTACAGGCTGTGAAATGCCAAATATACGACTCCACACATGAAAGGATATCTTTAAGAAATAGAGCAATAAACCTTTTCTTCTGAATATAGTTCATGAGGCTGTTGGTGGGAACAGAGATTTGGCTCAAACTCTCTGTTGAGACATTGACAAGGGTGCTGGGGGAAAGAGTCTCTTTCTTAAGGGAATGACACTCCTGAAAGGCTACCTATCCCCAGTTGATGGCCCCAAACCCATGAACCACTAGCAGCAATAAATGAACTGTGTCTATTTAGAAGAAACAAATCAGAGGAATCTTTAGAGAGATGGCACAGTTGTTAAAAATACATGCTGCACTTAGAGAGGACCCAAGTTCAGATATCAGATATCAGAACATACATAAAGTTTCACAGATCCATGTTACCAGATGTAATCTTCTGTTCCCCATGAACAATATAAATGCATGTGGCCCACAGGCTTTTAGGCTTTCAAACACTCATACACATAAAATGAAAATTAATAAATCTTACACATGCTCAGCAGAAAAATGAGACACAGGGAAGTTTGCAAGTGAGAAGAGAAATTGTGCTTACAAGGGATCTATTTAAATTGAAATGTGACATTTTCAGTACACTATGTATGTCCATATATAATTAGTCATATTTATCTATATATCTATGTCTATATCTAGTCATTTACTTACATGTGTTCCTGTGCATTCAGTGCATGCCCCTTACCCATGAACAATGAAAAATGCAAAAAGACATCAGATATCTTGGGACTAGAGATACAGTCACTATTTGGGTATGTGGAATTAAAGCCAGATCTTCGTTAAGAGCATTCAGTACTCTTTTGAATTGCTGATCCATTTCTCCAGGCCAGTTTAATTTCTTCAATAATACTTTCTTTGTTTACTTCATACATGAGCATCTGATCTGTACACCCTTTCCTCCCTCCTTCAGCTCATCGCATGTCCTCATTCTCCTTCCCAAATTCCTATCCCTTCCTTATTATTTTTACATATGCATAAGTATGTGTGCATGTATCTATATGCATACATGTATATATACATCCAGGAAGCGGTGGTGAAGAGATTGTAAGAACCAGAGGCCCAAGATACCTGCTAGTAGGTAGTATCCTTTAGCAACATAGCTGCCAAAGTATACCTGCCTTAATGCCATTACGAATTGATATGCCAATGTGGATATGGGAAATTTCACATAGTCCCACCCCTAGATAAGGAAAGTAAATGCCTGAAAGGACTTCCATGAATTGTCCAATTCCAAATGGACAGCTTGAACATTGAACATAAAAAAATGCTTAAATGGACTCAATAGTTTTTACTGTGATAAAAAAAAAAAACAACAAATAAGCAAGCAAACAAAACAAAACCCAAACAAACAAAAAACAATGTTTGAGAATGTGGCATCCTATCCCCACACTAGTCATGGAATTTGATTATTTTTATGAAGGAAATTGGCTTCACGTGCCTGAAAATGTCGTACAAACCAGAGCCTCCACTATGAAATTCTTTCATACAACGGCCTGATGTTGAGTTGAATTTTACTTCAGTTGTTTATTTTAAGTGAATGTTCACCTGCTTTGCTTAGGAAAGTATTTTCAATACATTTTTAGTTATGATCTCCATCATCTAAAGTCTGTGACATATGAAGAACATGTTGTATTATTTTTCTTTTTTTTTTTCTTTCTTTTTTTTTACTTGAGGATATAAAGTTAAATAGATGCTACTTCCCGTTTTGTCAGAATTTTCAGGGATCAAATAACTGAGTGTGTAATTTCTGCTTTCTCATTGTGCTCACTTCTTTGCTTATGAAGGTGCAGATGTAGGGGATGGGGAAGGTTTTAGCAAGCTTTAGTGCTGATTGCAAACATAATGTGGCCATAATGCAGTCTACTCTGTGCTGAACATATTTACATAGGAAGAATTTGCCATGAGAAGTGAGCTTGTCAGTGGCAGAAAAGAGAGCATTCACTGTGTTCAACGTTCTTGTCCAACTAGCAGTAAAGAACACTGTCTTGATTTTGACTGGTACTGCTGATTGCCATATCCCTGAACTGCTAAAGCAGCACTTCTTGGCTTCAGGGTAGAGAGGCTGCAAAGTCAAGAAGGAACCAGAATGATTTTGGTGTTGAAGGAAAACTTCCCATTTCTAGCTTCCAGGGAGTACTTCCAAATAGCTATTACAGTGGGGTTGCAATCTCCAGTGTGTTGATTTTGGAGAGATATTTACACTTTAGAAGACATATTTACACATTAATCACATAATCAAATACAACCTTAAATTTGCAAATAAATCAAGGCCTATATTATTTTTCTTTACAATTAAACAGACGCTGTTTTTATTTTAGCAGCAATTTTATGCTGTGTTATGTCTTTGAATTTTCATAAAGCAGCCAAGTTCAAAGTATAGTTAAAATCTTTTTATTTCCATTGACCAATCAGAGCACGTCATGGTTTACAGTGAGGTAATATAATTTAGCAGGAGTGTATAGAATCCCATTAAGATAAATCATTAGGAACTAAGCATCACTGTAGCCTTCAGTGTTGCAGGAAAGCAGCCAACTGAGATGAACAGTAGAACAACACATAAGAATATGCTGCTCCAAGAAGCTAGGGCAGTCCACAATATCCTTACATTCGTGACATTAGCCATACGGTGTTAATACACTGTTTAAGTGTGATAAAGTATAAGATATATAATCAATTTATATGAATATTTGATTATATGACCGACATATCAGTATTTATTCAGATTTTGAAGTAAAGTTTTCCAAACATTCCCATTTTTAATTGTTTTAATTAGATATTTTCTTTTTTTTTTCTTTTTTTTATTACGTATTTTCCTCAATTACATTTCAAATGCTATCCCAATAGTCCCCCCAACCCCCACCTCCAATCTCTTACCCACCCATTCCCATTTTTTGGCCCTGGCGTTCCCCTGTACTGGGGCATATAAAGTTTGCCTGTCCAATGGGTCTCTCTTTCCAGAGATGGCCGACTAGGCCATCTTTTGATACATATGCAGCTAGAGTCAAGAGCTACGGGGTACTGGTTAGTTCATAATGTTGCACCTACAGGGTTGCAGATCTCTTTAGCTCCTTGGATACTTTCTCTAGCTCCTCCATTGGGGGCCCTGTGATCCATCCAATAGTTGACTGTGAGCATCCACTTCTGTGTTTGCTAGGCCCCGGCCTAGTCTCACAAGAGAGAGTTATATCACGGTCCTTGCAACAAAGGCTTGCTAGTATATGCAATGGTGTCATCGTTTGGAGGCTAATTATGGGATGGATCCCTGGAGGAAAGTTTCCTATACCCTCCTCCTGCCCTGCTCTCCTACCCACCCAGTCCCACTTCTTGGCCCTGGCCCTGTACTGGGGCATATAACGTTTGCAATACCAAGGAGCATCTCTTCCCAGTGATGGCCTATTAGGCCATCTTCTGCTACACATGCAGCTAGAGTCACGATCTCTGGGGTTACTGGTTAGTTCATATTGTTGTTCCCTTCAGTTCCTTGGGTGCTTTCTCTCGCTGCTCCATTGGGGGCCCTGTGTTCCATCTTATAGATGACTGTGACATACCCATTTTTAAAAAGAAAAAAAAAATGACCACACTGCCATCTGCAATTGTGGATTGACATAACTTCTCTCCACCCCACAGCCTCTACTGCCTCCCAGGAGGCCTTGCACCAACCCAGGACATACAACTGAGTATGTCCTCTTGGGACTCCAGCAGCAAGGCCAGCAGCCATGAGCTCTGCCCAGGCTTAACACTAACATTTCTAATCCAAGCGTCAGGGAGAAAGAGATACAACTGTCCTGAATTCAATTGCCAATCAGCCTAGTACAGAAATGTAAGCTGAAGAGTCAAGCTACAGTTTACATCTCAGAGTACACGCTAGTGAATGATTATTTCAATGTGCTTACTTCTTGTTTGCTTTTTTGTAAACTTATAATAAATAATAGTAAGGCTTTGACTGAGTCTTAAGTATAATGCATTGTATTTTCCTTTTGAAAACTTCATACATGTATATAATGTCAGTTACTAATATCCATTATTCATCATCCCCTATGATTTTTTTTTCTTCCAAAGTGTCCTTTTCCCAATTTACCTCGGATATTCCTGCCCTTTTAAAACTAACCCACAGAGTCTAATTAGTGCTCCCAATATGGCAATATATATGGGGTCATTCACAGAAGCAAGATTTTGTTCCTTTAAGAAATAGGTAAAAATCTACCTCTAATTCCACAGAATATGTTTTTATTTGGATGTAGACTTGCTTGGTCATTCAAACAGTTTTACCATACATAACGTATTTGCTAAGTGAGAAAAGAAAAGCAGTGATTCACAGGTGAGTTATAGTTAAAAAAGAAACAGAAGCCTTTCAATCATTGGCTACCTTAGACTCAAGAATGATCTCCAAGTACTGGACAATAATTCACATCACTAAACTTCAGATTCAAAATATCCTGAGCAGAATCACGAAGAGTGGGTGCAAAAGTTCAGACTCTATAAGAACCCAGTGAACTTGGCTTCTGGCTGCATTACTGATGTCAATATCAGTTTGTTCTTCTGGCATGTTGCTAGATATTATAAAAGTAAAGTGATAAAGATTTTCAAACTAGCTGATGATAAAATTACAGCTTAAAAAATGCTCCAACACCACACAATCTGAGTGCCACTTCCTGCTACCACTGTGTGAATGAGTTTCCTCTTGTTACTGCATTTAGGCTTGAGAATTTACAAATGTTATTTCACCTAAGCCTGAAACAAAGAGATAATCGTATGTTATACATACTTGTTTCAGTTGACATTCAGTTTCTTATTGTTTGGTTGGGGAACTGAGAGGCAGATCTGGTGCATCTATTGAAATTCTAGTCACTGAAAAAAAATTGTTCTGGAATTCTCACAAAATATTACAGGTCTAGCTTAAAATCATCAGGGGCATGTTGGCTACAGCTTAGAAAAAATGTCTCTTATTCTTATAGGGAATATAAGTGTTTGGTTTTCCTTTAGGTTCAATGGGAAAAAGGGCTCTGGCAGATGACTTCTGTTAACAAGGGAAGCTAGGCTCTGTGTGCATTGCCATCACACAGAGCAGCAGACAGGCAGCCCAGAAAGGAAAAGCCCCTGGAACTGACTAGAAGAGAACAACTCTGGGCAGCATGACAAAGTGCTCCTGGATTGACTCTGTGAGTTAAGGAAGTTACCTATCATAAAAACCTTTCCCAAGTGGCTTCTCTATAATGAAAGCACAGCAACAAATCAAATTATTCCATTTTTATGGATATAAAAAAATTTATATACTGAGTTGAATAGCCCATGAGCCCCACGCAGGTAGCTGGTCCATTGTTTTTGTTTTTGTCCCAGCTCTCTGTGAGTCACTACCATTAAAACCTCTCTGAAAAAGATCTAAGAATAGTCTTGACTCCCATAAAGAGAGCTCTTGATTTATGGAAATCCATGGCTTTGTATGGCTTTTGATTTTAGGAAAATAAGAAAATCATGCCTAATATATATTTTCCTAGTGCCTTAGTAAATAACAATGTAAAATATGTGTTTCTTAATGTAATACAGTTATTTTAAACATCCTTTTGGTCCTGTTTTCATATTTTAATGTCTATTACTATTTTCTCCTCTATCATATAAAAGCTATTTAGCTTTACTGAGGCACATTATACATTGGGAGTTGAGCTTTGTACAGGATGACAAATATAGATCTATTTTTATACTATCATCCAATTTGATCAGTACCATTTGTTGAAGATGCTTTCTAAAAAAAACAAAAAAACAAAAAAAACAAACAAACAAACAAAAAAACAAAAAACAAAAAACACAACTGGGTATTGTGCTTGTCTGTCAAAATCAAATGTCCAGAGGTATTTGGATTTATGTCTGTGCCTTCAATTTGATTTGATTGATCAATGTTTCTCTTTTTACTTCAAAAGAAATACTGGCTTTTTTATTATAGGTCTTAGTACAACTCGAAATTGAGGACGTTTATACTTCTAAAAGTACTTTTATTATCTAGGACTGCCTGCACAATACAATTCTACAATAATGGCTCAAAGATTGTGGCAGTAACCAACCGCTCTGTGGTTGGATATAGGGCACAGTCTCTGAGATGGAATCCATTCCTCATAGTACTGATGTGGCTGAGAACCTGAAGGTATATAGGGCATGGTCCTATGAGAAAAACCAGTCTATTGTTCTGGTAGAGTAACACAGCAAAAAGCAACTCAAACATCTCGGTTTCCCCCTTTATTGAATAAAAAGAATGTGGTCATCTCTCATTTCAGGAAGGATATTGAATATTTATTTTATTCTGAGCATATCCAGTAAACAAATTCAATAATGGTGACTTTTCTGATTGTCCTACTAAATGCTGTGTTTTCTTTCTGAACTTACTTGAACTTACATTAAGGAAAACACACACATATGTATATATACATACACACACACAACAGGGGAAAATGTTCCATTTACTAAGAAATATTAGAAAATTAACCTCGGGTATTTTCAGTTAGTTGCTATGCTGACCCTTAAAATATATCCATTTTAGCGACCTTGAAATCTTTTCAAGAGGTAACACATTCCTGTTACTGACTTATTTGCTACACCAGGATATCTAGCAGAGATACTGTCAACCATTACAGAGTTACAGTTGTATTCATACCCTTTGTATGTGTGTGTGTGTGTGTGTGTGTGTGTGTGTGGGCACACACACTTTAAGAAGTTTCAGATTTGGTTTCATATGACGTTTTTAAAACTCTTTAGTATTAGTTATCCATTTCTGATTTTCTTCTACTGAGATTGGCCACACTAAGTCTGTTAACTCTTACTTCTCCATTTTTTCTGTTTTCCCCTGTTATAACTCCATATTTCATCTCCTGTCCATTGGCAGGCCCGATCTCATAGCCCTTACCAATCACTTGGCTCTGTGGATTTCCTAATAGAAGTGGACATATCTAAAGATTCCAAACTGTATCTACAGGAGTCTGAAACCTGTGACATTTATATTTCTAAGTCTGGATTACCTCAGTCAAACAATTATTGCCAACTCTAATGAAAAACCTGTAAATTTCAAAATCTTACCATTTCTCCTAATTGAATTGTATTATATTATTTAAACACACCACATTTGCATGACCCTTCTAACATTTGATGGAAAATTATGCTGTTGTTCTTTCCCAGTGTTGATAGAGCTACAATGAACACTGATCAGCAATATATATCAGAAATATACTTGTGATGGGAAGAGTTACGTTGAAAAAAATTAAAGCTGACTTTATTCTTTTTCATTCCAATCTGGATCTTATTTGAAGCCAATTGACATTCTGGCAAAACATGCATATCTGTATTATGTTATTTTATGATTATGTTAATGTAACTATTAACTTTCTTAGTACAGGAAAACAGTTAATGCTTTGTATCTTTTCTAATGATTATAAGCTGCTAAACCTTCACTGCTGATGAAACACTGTTAGTCCTATTTGAGAAGAGTAGAAAGGAGGGGCAGGAGAAGGGACCTGGAGAGGGCCAGCAGAAAGAATGGAAAAAGGCAACCTAGGGTGATAGGAAGTTGGGGGACCTTCTAGAAGAATTGTTTAGCTTTGTTATAGAGTTTATGTCTAGTTTACCTATGATCTTGTTAAATTTTTCAGTTAAATATAATTTCAGTTAAAATTTAACACATAATGCTTTTCAGTGTTTCTATTTACATCTGGTATAAATTGAAAATGAAACAAACTTTTACTTGAAATTTACAATGGGCTCATTACTTTACACAAATATATTACATTTTATGTGTGTTAGTGGGGAGGCATGCAAGTGCATTAATCTTATAAAATCATTTTAAAATGTCTGCCAATTCTCTGCTTAATATTTTTTTAGACTTGAATAATTTGGATCCTTACAAACAGAAAGAGGTCAATCTAAGCACATTTATAATCCTAGTACATGTTTGAAAGGGGCAAAATGACAGTGAATTGAAATTGTAATTGGCAAGAGCGACATACTTCGAGTTCATCTGAGAACAAACCGCCACAGAAATACATCAGATGATTGTCTTGGTTGCAGAGCAGTAGTAAAAGGGCCTCTCTGGTTAGTCCTTGTCAGAGATGAAATTTCAGTCACTGCCTATGGATTTTAAAGAGGGAGGAAGATGAGTTGGGCTGTCTTGGTCACATATTCACCATGGAATTTTGGAGGGAAAAGGGAGAGAATCTGAAATTTTGCAATGACAAACACACTGCAGGGAATAGTTTCAGTTTTAGAAATAGTCTGATGCTAATAAATGCATAAATACCGCTGAACACCAGCTAAAATATCTGTCATGTGGTTAACCCATTACTGAAACAGAATTGTTTGCTCTGGTAATGAGTACTAACATGTACATTTCCATGAAAGTATTTTGTATATACTTCAAGGTGTGTCTCATATTTCACATTATCTTGGACCCTCTTTGCGAAGTGTTTATAATATGAGATATTTCTTAGCAAATAATGTACATAGCTTCACTTTTTAGATCTCCTCCAAGCGCAGTATAGAAATTATGACGTTTTTTCCTCTTCTGGTTGATAGCACCAGTTTTATTTATACATATATGTTACATGCATTTATGGAGTAAGAAAATCAAATGGGACTAAAATCCAACAATATGAATTTATACAAAATATAATCAATCTCCAAATCATAGGACTATTATAAAACATCCTCACTTTATGTAGTATTGTAATTCTTATTCCATAGAACCCAAATATATAAAGAGAATATATGAATAAATTTAACATTTGAAAGGATGTTTATTAAGCATGTTCACAGATATTAAATTCTAATATACATCAAATTGATGTTTCTTACATTGTGAGCGAATGTATAGAAAAATTCATTACTCAGAGAAACAAAATAAACCTTATTCATCTTACTCATTAACTTTGACTTCAAAAAATTTTAAAATGCTCTATTAAAAATAAACATTATATGTATCTGACAAATCTTATGTGACTATTTCATATATGTCTATATTATGCAATGTCTATTATCACAAAACTAAAATCTACTGAAAAGTAGTGATATAATACATTGCTTCAAATATTTTTTTCTTCTACCCAATTTTAGACACTGGCAATCAGTAGTCTACATTCTGGTGTTCACACTTAAATGTCATAAAATATATGCTTTTAAATGTGTTTTATTGGGAATACAGGGTAAATTATATTTTAAAAAAAGAGTTTTATTTAACCCGTTCCCTCTATTTCTTTCTACCCACTGCAAAACTTGAAAGAATATTCTACACAGTAAAGACACTACCCCAGCACTCCTTATCTGCTTTCTCAATTTAAATGTAAGGATTCAGTTCACAGAAATATTTTGTTGAGGAGAAAGTCATGAGTATTTACTATATAAGGCAAATGCTTTCCACACATAACCACAAATGTCACATGGATTACAAAGATGCATAATTATTATACCTGAAATTATTAGCTTTGTAGATTGAAGCTGACCAAAAATGTCCAGTCCCTTCCAATCCTAAAATTATGCTCTTTTCACTCACATTCCAATTCCCATTTGTCTATGTTTGTAAGGACAGAATAAAATTGATTAAAAATAATAAAAATACAGCATAGAGTGTGTGGATCGAAATAATTTGATGAAAGATTTAGAATGAAACATAAGTCCAACTATCATTTAGATTTTTGCAAAGATGTTGCTAGTTTGCCCATTTTTTTTTCCAGATGTCTGGCAGATTGCAAGGAAAACAAGCATTTGGGGAATAAACATAAGCTCAATTACCTCAAAATGCCATTTGATATTGATTCCCAATTTTATTTGTAAGGCAAGAATAATCACGAGTTGGATGGCTACAGAAATTAAGCCTTGTCTCTGTGATCAGAATGATAGCATGTGTGTGAGCCACTTCAGTGCCATTTTGTCAGAGTAAATTAAGTGCCCATGAAGGTTTTAGGCTTGTGGGTTTACATATTCTTTTTGATAAGTTCAAAAATATATCAGAAGATAATTTGCCCGAGGATTCATGTCAGAACATAACATTACAAGATCTGAAACTAGCCTTGTATGACTGTTTTCCAGACAACAGACTCCAATTTCTAATCCTTTATCTCTCGATTTTATTAACTCTTTTGCTTCCAATGTACTTAAAACTACCTTGTGTTCTATTAGCACCCTGTACTACTGCTGGTATAGTTCATTAAAAATAAACTGTGTGTTTACAGTTGCTAAAGTTTCCCAGTAACAGAGGACTTAAGTCAGTTTGCACGATTCTTTTTAGGTTGGACCAGTTGCCTTTTGAGCATGTCTGCTTGTTCTTAGTGTAACCATTTGAGACAGTTAAATCAATGGTTTGGTTTATCTACAACATAGACTGGTGTTTTGAAAGCTTGACGATTTTCTTTGTGTTAAGTTAAAACAAAACAAAACAAAACAAAACAAAACAAAACAAAACAAAACAAAACCAGTCTACCTCCAGTAAAAAGACAGGACATCAAGAGGAGGATGGGATTGTCACCCCACACTCAAAAAATCTGACCCAGAATTTCCTGTCTGAAAGAAATTCAGGGACAAAAATGGAGAAGATCCTGAGGGAAAAGAGGTCCAGTCACAGGTCCAAACTGGGATCCAGCTCAAGGGGAGGCTCCAAGGCCTGACACTATTACTGATACTATGGTGTGCTTACATATAGAAGCCTAGCATGACTGCCCTCTGAAAGACATGGAGACAGGAGTTGGAGTCCATTGTTCGGGAGGAGAAATGGGATGAGCAACAGTTAGAGGGTAGACCAAGAGGAGGATGAAGAGTGGATTGTCAAAAAAAAAAAATTACCAGAGCCTGACACACACTGAGGCAAGTACTCACAGCCAACCATTGGACTGAGTGTGATGTCCCCTGTGGAGGAGTTGGATTAGAGAATGACTGAAGGAGCTGAAAGGATGGGAATAGAGAAAGGGGATAACATTTGAAATGTAAATAAATAAAATGCCCAATAAAAACATTAAAGAATAAAAATACATTTTTAAAATGAAGGTGAAATTTCTTTAACATGGAAAACAAAGTATGATTTTATTTTGAATATAACAAACATTATTTTCCCTGTAGGTTGTGAGTATTTCAAAGTAAAGTCACTTGATTTAGACTATGAAACAACACTTGGTATGGTTTTTAATATTATCTTATATCAAGTAGAGATAATTAGATTTGAATCTCATAGAGAGAGGGGTAAGAAGAGGTGGAGGACAAGGGGAGGGAGGGGGTTGTGACATAAGACATTATGTTCACTCTTAACATTCAGACGTGCTGATTCTGTTGTTGTACACTTAGCACTTTGGAGAAAGTGGCAGGTTATTCTATAAGACTGTGAGTCCAGCTTCATCTAAGTTGTTGTGTGCCCAGTCAGCTTGTGCTACATAGTGAGACACATTTATAAAGGATCATTTCAATGGGCTTTATGAATTCAGTTTGCAATATGAAGTATAACATGCACTACTTTATATTTACATGAACTTCATTTCTATGGTAAAAAAAAAAAAAAAAACTCACAAAAAATGATGGAGGGCATGGAATATAGGTAGACTCATTTGTCCATGGAAATCAAAATGTGTTTTTAAGAGAATCATCTTTATAGACTCCAAACCTAATTTGGACTCACATTTGATTTGTTTCCTTTTTCTTTTGTTTATTTCTTGTTATGTGATGTTTCATAATTAAAATGGCAGGGTCCTATTCTTACTAGTTAGCAATAAATCTAGGCTGACGCTCTCACTTGTTTAGTTATTTCTGAGTAATTGTTTTCTATTTATCTATTAAGAAATGGTTATATCAGGGTCCTTTCAGCAAAATCTTGCTGATGTGTGCAATAGTGTCTGCATTTGGTGTCTGATTATGGGATGGATCCCTGGGTAGAGTAGTCTCTGGATGGTCCATCCTTTTGTCTTAGCTCCAAACTTTGTCTCTGCAACTCCTTCCATGGGTATTTTGTTCCCTATTCTAAGGAGGAGTGAAGGATCCACACGTCGGTCTTCCTTCTTGATTCTCTTGTGTTTTACATATTGTATCTTGGGTATTCTAAGTTTCTGGGCTAATATCCACTTATGAGTGAGTGTATATCAAGTGACTTCTTTTGTGATTGGGCTACCTCACTTAGGATGATATCCTCCAGATACATCCATTTGCCCAAGAATTTCATAAATTCATTGTTTTTAATAGCTGAGTAGTATTCCATTGTGTAAATGTACCACATTTTTCTGTATCAGGATTAGGGTGGAACACACGGCCCCTAGTGGAGGAGCTAGAGAAAGTACCCAAGGAGCTGAAGGGGTCTGCAACACTATAGGTGGAACAACAATATGAACTAACCAGTACCCGCAGATCTTGTATCTCTAGTTGCATATGTAGCAGAAGATGGCCTAGTCGCCCATCACTGGGAGGAGAGGCCCCTTGGTCTTGCAAGCTTTATACGCCCCAGTATAGGGGAATGCCAGGGCCAAGAAGCAGGATTGGATGGGTAGGGGAGCATGGTGGGGTATAGGGGACTTTTGGGATAGCGTTTGAAATGTAAATGAAGAAAATATCTAATAACAAATTGAAAAAAAGAAAGAAAATGGTTGTATAATATTTCATCATAACAGTTTTCTCTCCCTCCTCTCCTTCCAGATCCTCTCTCCCACCTCTCGACTCCAACCCACCACCACCTCTGTTTTCTCATCAGCAAAGATCAGTTATGAAAGAGATGATGTGGGATCGTGAAAGGTATCCTGATTGCCAGTTCTGCTAAGGCTAGAAACCCTGGAGACCCTGAAGAGAAGGCAGGACTTTTTGCCTGTTCCCTGGTCCAGACTCCTGTCACTAGTAGGAGTCCCTCATAGATTTGGGGCCATCATTCATGTAAGGGCAATGCTCCAAGCCCCTCCAAATGTAAAAGACATTACCTGTGGATCAAGAGAGATCTCCATTTTAATGAGGTACCTACAGACCTGAAGGGCATGGCCAATAAGCTTTCTTTTCCAGATACTCCTCCCTGAAAAAGTTATTTAACCTCAGGTGTGGAGAGCTGTGCCGTGAGCAATCGCTATTATAAGATGGCGCTGGCTTCCACTGCGCCTAACTAGTAAACAAGCCTTATGCACAAGTGCAAGAGTAAATTCAATTCACGCCCAGTCACTGCCTATCTCGGGGCGCAGTAATGGGGTGATGGGTGAGCAACTAATCAGGTGCTGACACGCCACATCAGGTGCTGAAACGTCACGCTGCGGGCTATATAAGCAGCACCATTTTCCCATAGAAGGCTTTCTGCACTCCCAGCCACAACTGCCACCAAGCTCAGGTCTGTCACCATCAAGTCAAGGACTCTCCCCATGTGACCAACCAGAGCTGCTTCCTTTCCTCCCCTGGCCCCGGGCTAGATCCAGCCTATGGGCCCCCACTCCATTCTCAGCTCTTCTGCTGCATCTAGCGGTGCCTCAGTGTCCAAGAGTCTGAAAACCAGATGACCTTGGCCTCCTTGCAGGCTCAGAGAACCCTGAAGCAACTCCAGCTGTCCCATGCCTCAGACTGTGCTTCCCCTGTCCCAGGGCTGCCCTATGGTGCAACACTCCCCACCCCCTGTGACATCATGGAGTCAGTGTTAACTCCTGTGTCCCACCTCCCTAAGCAGCCATGCCTTGTGGCAGAGAGGATACAGGACCCCCAACCCTACAAGATGACAGCAAGTCAAACACAAAACAAGATACAGTAAAACAAAGCAAAGCCCTCAATACAAAGAAAAAAAGCAAACAAAGAAAGAAAAAAATTCAATTAAGAAATGTTTTACCCACACCAATAAACAACAACAACAACAACAAATCCCTGTTAAAACAAACAAAAAAGAAGATGGTTAATTTAAGAATTTTCAATTATTACTATTTGATACATGAAGTTCTTTTTGTCATTTGAATTTCTCTATTCTATGACATGGAAAAAATATAAGGAAATTGGAGCTGCTTCCCCCCTCTCTCCCTACTGATAAAAATTTACTTTTCTTCTCCTATGATACTTTTCTGTTTAGGAAGCTATATAAGCTGAAGACATTTTGCATGATAAGACAACTGAGAATACTCATCAGTCTTTGTTTTCCTTGTACTTGATGGATCTTCATACATATCTACTAGCTTATCTTCCCTCCCTTTAAGAATAATGAAATCTAGCCAGGTGTGGTGGCACATGCCTTTAATCTCAGCACTCGGGAGGAAGAGGCAGGCGGATTTCTGAGTTTGAGGCCAGCCTGGTCTACAGAGTGAGTTACAGGACAGCCAGGGCTATACAGAGAAACTCTGTCTTGAAAAAACAAAACAAAACAAACAAACAAAAAAAGAATAATGAAATGCAGATGAAATCAGGAGTTTTCCAGGTGTTAAGGCTCAACTATGTTAATAGCAGCTTAATTAGTAATAGCCAGAATCAACCAAAATCTTCATCACCCAAAAAATCAATAAACAAAACATAGTCCATTTACACAATGGAGTATTATTCAGCCATTGAAACACAACATCATGAAA
Organism: Mus musculus; assembly: GCF_000001635.26. Classification (NCBI taxonomy): domain Eukaryota; kingdom Metazoa; phylum Chordata; class Mammalia; order Rodentia; family Muridae; genus Mus; species Mus musculus. Next base: position 22,919,918 of record NC_000081.6, on the reverse strand, counting down.
TATGCAGGCAAGTGGATGGAACTAGAAAAGGTCATCCTGAGTGAGGTAACCCAGACACACAAAGACAAATACAGCATGCACTCAGTTAAAAGTGGATATTGCATGTAAAGTAATGGGGAGCCTTGCTACAATCCCCAGACTGAATGAAGCTAAGTAAGAAGGAAGGTTCAAGGGGTGGGGGAATGTAGCTCTTACTAGGAGAAGAAGAAAGAATAGATATAGGAGATGGAAGGAAGAAAGGGACTGGGAAAGGAGGTGGAATGAGAAAAAGGAGGGATTGGGTTAGGGGAGAAGAAGTTTGTACTGGAAGGGACAACTGAAATAGGATCAAGGAGTGCTATCTATGGGACAAGCTAGAAACCTATAGGAGCCAGGTGAGACTTCTATTGGAGCAAATGGGATACTAAACCAGGCACAAAACCTTTGGCCTACAATATCTCCTGCCTAAAAGATGTGCTAGGGTAAAGATGGAGGAGAAATTGAGGGAGTTTGATAACCAAGTACTGGTCCAGTTTGAGACCCATGCCGAGAGAGAGAGAGAGAGAGAGAGAGAGAGAGAGAGAGAGAGAGAGCCCACGCCTGATACTTCTATGATATTTTACTATATTTGCAGATAGAAGCCTAGCATATCAGTCATCAGAGATGCTTTACCCACCAACGGATGGATTCAAATGAAGAGAGCCACAGCCAAACATTAGGCAGAGCTTCAGTAATCCAGTGGAAAGGGAGAATGACTCTAGAAAGGAGAGATTAGAAACCCACATAAACAACTCTCATGGGTCCATAAGGAATCCCAGAGGATGAACCATCTACCATGGAGCCTGCATGTGACTGACTGAGGACCTCTGCAAAACCTTTACATTTGTGTAGCTTGACTTTCATGTGGAACTCCTAACAATGGGAGCAGAAATTTTCTATAACTCTGTTGCTTGCCTTTGTGGCTCTATAGTCCTACTGGGCTGTCTGTTCTAGCCTTAATAGGAGAAGAAGTGCCTACATATACTTGTAACTTGATATGCCATGGCTGGTTGATATCCATGATTGGCCTCTACTTTTCGGGAGAGAAACAAAGGAAGAATGCATGTGGGTAGAAGTTGGCAGGGGAAGGACTAGAGGATAGGAGGGAGAGAAAAATGTAGATGGGATGTAAAATAAATAAATTAAATATAGAAAAGATGAGGAAATCCACATTTGCAAGACAATATGGTATTTAGAGCAGAACCATGTAATACTTTGGACAAAAAAAGTATGTGCAGCACTGACATCAATTTTGTCTAAAGTTGGCACACATATTCTTTTAACATGTATCACATCTGTGCAAATATTGAACACAAAGGATCCCAAGGTATGGAACCCTGACTGTTTGAAATCTTGATTTTTGAATCATCCTATGTAGACTTCTATTTGTTTGTTTGTTTGTTTGTTTGTTTATTCACTTTCCATCCCAATCACAGCCACAGCCTTCTGCCAGTCCCACCCCCCTTAACCCCCTGCCAATCCCTTACACTATCCCTTCCCCTTCTACAACCTTGCCTTCTGCTCTTCAAAGGAGAAAGTCACCCCTGGGTAGCAACCCACCCAGGCACCTCAAGTTACTTCAGAACTAGGCATATCCTGTCCCACTGAGGCTAGACAAGGTGGCCTAGTTAGGGGAACAGGATTCACAGGTGTGCAACAGAGTCAGGGTAAGTTCCTGCTCCAGTCGTTAAGGGACCCACATGTAGGCCAATCTGCACATCTGCCACATATGTGCAAGGAGCCTAGGTCCAGTTCATGTATGCGCTTTGCTTTGTGGTTCACTCTCTGGGAGCCCCTAGGTTTCCATGTTAATTGAATTTGTGGTCTTCTTGTGGAGTCCTTATCCCCTCCAGGTTCCTAAATCCTTCACCTAATTATCTCTCAAAACTTCCTGAGCTCCATCTAATGTTTGACTGTGGATCTCCACATCTGTTTCAGTCAGTTGCTAAGTGGAGCCTCTCAGAGGACTGTTACGCTAGGCTCCTGTGTGCAAGCATGACACTGAACCATTAAAGCATCAGTGATTAGTTCTTATCCATGAGATGGATCTCAAATTGGGCCAGTCATTGGATGCCTATTTCTGTAGTCTATGCTCTATATTGGCTTACACACTTCTTGTAGGCAATACAGATCTGGGGTCAAAGGTTTTGTGGGTAAGTTGGTGTTTTTATCTCCCCACTGGGAGTCCTGACTGACTACAGTCAGTAGGTGGTCAATTTAGTAGGTGATCATTTTTGATCAGGAATTTTGTGTTATCCTTTATTAAAAAGCACAATACTAGTCAGACTCATACTACAGGATTTTGTTTCTCTTGTTAACATTATCTCTCATTTTACAACAGAAAGACACATGCCATATAAGACACATGACAATGTTGAATAGACTCAGTGGCTACAAACTAGCCCAGATTTTGCTTTATAAAGGAAAGGTTCAAATTTACAAGAGGAGCACTAAAGCTATTTAGGTTAAGGAGAGATATTCTCTATGGAATGTAAGCTTACAGTATTAACATGGGACTGACCTGTTCTTCCTACACACAGGTGTCCCAGGTGCAGCTTTATAATATCTCCTACGGCATGATGCTCTTTACTGACATGGTAGTATTATAGTTTCAACCACCCCTAAATAATTAGAGAACTGCCCAATGAGTGACTGTTATTGAACTGCCAGGTACCACTGTGACAAATTATTAAATTAGTGCAAAGAAATGACATTGTTAGGAGTGAACATTAAAAGAGAAACATGGTGATCTTTCATAATACAGATAATTCCTGTCCTATATTTCTCAACATACATATATACATGTTTTCTCTTGGGGCTGGCTGAAATTTGGATTTTCAAATTGTACTTGTGGAAGAATTTCACACTGAATTTTTGAGCAGGCACTGAATGTACTATTTTTAGCAAAATTTGAAATTTTGTCCCAAGACCGAAAGCTCAACTTGGCAGAAAATTCACATGAAAAGTAGGCAAAGATTGCTGCCTTTTAATAAAGCAGCATCAGTATTGGGAACTTCCTTCTCTCTCCATAGGCAAACAGTTTTTCATATTCTGGTAAAAAAAAATATGAGCTGAGATATATGAAATATGCTAATGAAATCTTCATGTGTTTGCGATTTTATGTAAAAAATGTGACATTTTTAAACACTTCTTGGATATACAGGATAGTAATTTTCTATATTGCAGTATTTAGCAGTTAAAGGGTTGATGTGTGGTTTCGAGTTTCAGAATGCCACTGCTTTCTGATTTGTCTAAAGAATAATTACAAATATCTTTTTACAACTTGGTTTCACTAATCATTAACTAGTAAGTTGAACTTAACTTTCTCGTGTGATATATATATGAAACTCCAGCTTCAACATGAGTAGTATTCAAATAACACCATATTAAAAGCTTGTAATATTTGTTAACTCCTTAAAAAATAAAAATAGCACCTCACTTGTCATACCTGTTTCTTTCATATTATGTTCTAATTCCAATGGGCTGGTTTTAGTGTGGAGCAGTGATCCATGATGAGTGACAATATAGTCATGAAATCATTTCCTTATGTAATGCTGTGTCAACAAATTTCAACGTATTTCAAAGTGTCATTAACAAAGGTAGACTCATGAGTCAGCTTTGACCTAATAAGGTCAAAGAGAACGCTTGTTGGTAAAACAGCAGTGTAAGAAGCTCTAGATAAAATGCTCAAGTTTATTAACATTAGGTCACAAGGAAAATATTGAAGGAAACAAAAGATTCCTTAGCTAATCCAGAAAGAAGTTGGGAACACACAGAGCAGTGAAATAACTCAGAGGAAACCAAGGAGATTAAACTTCCAAGGAATGTCATCTAAGCTCTTTCCTAAGTGCTCATTCTTGCTTCTTTTCATTCCATAATCAGTTTTAAATTGACACTGTGATAATATCCACTTTACCCTTGTATATTTGTCATTGCTAATTGCCTTTAAAGACATTTGTGTGATGAGGATGTGTTTATACAGAGACGTTTTATCTCAAAATGAATCATAAATTCAAAATACTCCGTTGATTTAACAGTTTTAATCTAAGAGTAGACAAGCCTCTTAAAAATTCTTCTTATTGTTTTTTGTTTGTTTGTTTTGGGGGGATTTTTATTGGTTTGTTTGTTTGCTTGTTTGTTTGTTTTTCAGACAAGGTTTGTCTGTTTATTCCTGGTCATCCTGAAACTTGATGTGTAGACAAGGCTGGCCTTAAACTCAGAGATTTGCTAGCTTCTGCCTCTCAAGTCCTGGGATTAAAGGAAAATACCATGTATTTTCTATCATAAGTGCCTGTAAAATATTGTGAATGTTGCGAAGAGAATATTCCCTGTTTTGTACTGACAGCTCAATAGTATAATACCCTTATGGCAAGATTAATCAATAGTCATGTCCTCTATACTTTTGTACTAAGAAGATACAATTTTAAGAAGCTCGGGGAGTAGATGAGAGACCTTGGCCAGGCTGAGTAAAGAGAAAATCCCATTGGTCACAGCTGTGAATCCAGCCTCAGGTTGTTGGCAGTATTCATTAGAAGTATAATTAATGAATCTGTGGGCAAGAGGTTATCTCTGCACAGAGAGGAATGAGGAGTGGAGAGGGAATTGATGGAGACATAGAAGGAGGGATTCAGAGAGGGAGAGAGAGAGGGAGAGAGAGAGAGAGAGAGAGAGAGAGAGAGAGAGAGAGAGAGAGAGAGAGAGAGAGAGAGAGAGAGAGAGAGAGAGGCAAAAGGAGAGGAACATGAGGTTTAAGGACCTAACTCTCAAAGGTTAAGTCACTGTCATGTTGACCAACCTCCACTGGAAGTATACATATCCAATAATATGTATACAGCACAAACTTTACTTAACATAAAAAATAATAAAAGAAATTAATTTGGGAGATTTGGATACAGAGGTGTGTCTGGAAGAAGTTAGGAATGTAGAAAATTATGATAAAATATTATTTTACAAAATTCTCAGGGCTCTAATAAAAACACGAGAAGAATTGCAAATTGTGATGGAAAAATTAATGACTGTGATACAAGGATATCAAGACTAGGTTCCTTGCTGGAAGCAGAAGCCCATCTAAGGAGAAGCAAGCAACTAACATAACCTTCCAGGAATATACAGATACTTCCATGTGTCTAATTTAAGGCAGTTGATAAATAATTTTGCTAAGAGGAGGGAGATGATGCTGGAAAGTGAAATATGTTCTCTCATCTGAGAGCAGGCTCTAAGATTACCAAAGCAGATTCTCATCCCAGATGGCAAGCTGTGTCATCTTGGACATATTTCAGGAGAAGAGCAACAGTCATAACTGAAATGAGAACAGAGCTCAAAGTGGTTCCCACAGCTCTGTGTGATGCTCTCTCCTTATCAAGAGCTTTAGGTCATTCCTATCTTTTTTTTTTTTTTTTTGGTTTTTCAAGACAGGGTTTCTCTGTATAGCCCTGGCTGTCCTGAAACTCACTTTGTAGACCAGGCTGGCCTCGAACTCAGAAATCGGCCTGCCTCTGCCTCCCGAGTGCTGGGATTAAAGGTGTGAGCCACCATGCCTGGCTTAGGTCATTCCTATCTTAAGGCATGAAGAAACTTAAGAGTATGAAAAAAAAAAAAGTTTTTTACAAGTTTCGAGTGCCAGATTCCAAAAGAAAAATGTGCTTATTTAGAAAAAAATACTGTGGACTGAGTAAGGATATTATTGTATTGCAAAGGATGCCAGCTAACAAAGAAGGGTTCGGGTTTGCAGCTACCCCTGATCCAGATGGACTAACCATTGAGAATTTTCTGTTTGTAGATCTAGGTTGTTGGCATCGCAATCCCAGACCGAATTGCTAGTGAAAAAGCGCTGGGGCAGAGTTTAAACCCTCATTTTCAGATTCTTGCTTTTTTGGATGAATATTCACTTGAAAAACGTTGGTGAAGCGTCATCTTTCTACCCTTGCCCGGCAACAAATTCCACCCTGAACTCTACTTTCTCACGACTTCATCTGCAACTATGTGTTTCATATATGTTTTCCTAAATCACCCGTGCTGAGGGACAGAGTGCCACAGTGGAAGTTTTGGGAAAGCAGAATTAATTCACAGTGAAGAGCGCTGTAAGTCTAAGGAGCCAGTATATTGCTCAGACCCAAACTGTGCAAATACACAAATGCTTCCATTAACTTGCACTCTTCAAAATCATCACCAATGATTGGGCTTGACCAGGGGAAAGCTGTATTCATGCATAGTAAACGGTTATCTCTTCAAACCAACACTGAGCATGCCTATCTCTTTGTACACTTACTATGAGTCCTCTTAATAGCACAACACCTACCCCTGCAATCTTGGCTCCATTCTATGCTTTTCTGCCTTCTTACTAGTGTAGTAAAATCCAGTGTTTCTAACTTCTGCATCCAGTTTCCCAGTGAATACAGTTAGAAACATATAGACATTTGAATTCATATTCACAAACTTTAATTATTAGTATTTGTAATTATATATATCTTTAATATCATCATTTAATAATTTCTTAGGAAAGTCTTGCAAGTTAAAGTAGAAAAGTCTGAACATGAGTTTGTATTCTGTACAAGTAAAACGCAATAATTTATTTTGACCTTATTCTAAAACGAATTTCATAGGTAAAATGTGTCTAGAAAAGGGAACATAACTAGTTCCTCTGAATTTAATTATGAAGTGCAACCCAAAGACGGGAAATATACTTGGGCTAAATAACATTAGACTGGGATTCCTTGTTTACATGTGGCAATCAACTCTGCCCTTTCTAAAAGAGTATTTGCTTAAATCTCGTGGAAATAAATTGAGTGCACTGATTCTAAGTTGAAGATTTATTAAGTAAATAAGTACAATGAGTTTAGAGCCCCCTCTGGGTTACAAACAACTTTTACCACAAGAAAGACAAAAAGGACTTAGTAACTGCAAATTGAAAAGAGGGAGATTTTAGTAATTCAGTCATTATAATCTCAAAATGTGATGCTGGTAAGGTTTTATCACATACTATTAATCTACTTTAACTGAATGGTGGGTGTGCTTTGCAACAGTAATTCTAGTATAATTTTGTTGCACTTTATGTAATGTGTATTTTTAAGCCAATAGTGAATAATATGAAAATCACAAATGTCTCAATTTTGTAAACAATAGTTGGATTACTCACACTTTCCCTGATTCTTTTGTTTACTAATTTGCTATCAGAAGCTAAGGAAAGGAAATAAACTGTTTTCATGTCTTCTGTCAAGGCACAGGAGATGGGGCATATAGGCCAGGAAGAGTGGTAGTATGCTAATAACATTTCTGTTTATTCTTCTGTAGTTATACTTTATTATCACAACAGATAATATCCAGAAAGGATCAACTTATTAAAAGTGAATAAAATACTACTCACATAAGATACTATGCAAGAAGTACAAAATATTTTCTACATCAAAGACAGAGTAATAGAAAACTTTTATAAAATAATTTCAATATGATAAAGTATTTTAGCAAAATGTTGAGGTACAAACTATTTATGCATCATAGTCACATTGTTTTGGTCAATACATTAAAATTTAAACTGTTCCCATGCAATGTATACAAGAGTCTGATCATATGCACTCCATTTTAAGAAACCTTCTGAATATATGATCAGTTATGAAATCATGCAAAACATTTACAGATGCTTTGTAAGCGTTGCAGTGTAACTTTTAAAGCAGTATCTTTGAAATATTTACCAAATTTTAGAATAAAACTTAGAATAATATAAGAATGTTTGGAACCCTAAGGTCATTTTGTGACTTTAGGTTTTAGTATATACCCAAAAAAATGTCTTTTAATCCTGCTGTTTCTCAAGGCTTCTACTAGTGTTATTCAAATGTCCTCTGGGCGTGCCTTTACCACGACATCAGCAAGTTGTCTTGTTATGCTGATGCACACAATTCTGTATGCAGCAGTCAATCAACAAAACTGGCAGAATGCTGGAGGTGGAAGTTACACATGGCAATGAAATTCTGCATCCTTTCTGTAATCAAGGATGTCAAGAAACTATCATATGCTTCAGCAGTAGTTAGTGGTCTGTGGGAGTTGGGGGTAGGGTGTTTCAATAGGATATACAGCAGTTCAAAGGTTAGTCTGTAAATGATGGTTTTTGTTTTTTGTTTTTTTTTCCAGTAGGACAGTAGTCTGTGAGAACACAGAATTCCTGTAGATTTAGTGTTTCAATATACTCTGTAAAGTTTATCCTTGTGTTTCTCAAATGCTAATTTCTCTGCCCACATATCTTGTTTCAATCTGGAGATGGTTTTGTTATGTTTATTCTTAGAAGATCCTGTGCTAAGTTTGTATAAACATTGTTCCTCATTCATTCCTGCCTTGCCAATAAGAGTCCATGAGCCAATATGAGCTTTACAAAGAGAATAGGTGGGATTCACAATTATAAGAGGGGTGAATAAAGAAGGAGAAAGGGAGGGAAGAGTCATGAGTGTTATGTAGCAGAAGATGGCCTAGTCTGCCATCACTGGGAAGAGAGGGCCCTTGATATTGTAAACTTTAGACATATATGCCCCAGTACAAGGGAATGCCAGAGCCAAGAAGCTGGAGTGGGGTGGGTAGGGGAGCAGGGCAGAGGAAGGGTATAGGGAACTTTCAGGATAGCATTTGAAATGTATATAAAGAAAATATCTAATAGAAAATAAATAAATAAATAAATAAATAAATAGAATAAAAAAAAGAGCAGAATCGAGAAAGGATAAAAACTTCAAGGAAGATGGGAATGTAGTCTGGGAGGAAGTCTTACTAGATTGGAGGTTTAGAATGGAGTAATATATGCACAGTATTCAACTGAATGCAATTTTAATAAATCTTAGTCTCCCTGGGTTGTTATTGTGGAATGAATTTGTTGAAATACAGTCCCCAAATTAATGGACTACATATATTAAAAAATAATTCATTTTACAAGTTCCAATAAATCACAAGTTCTCCAAGTGAGACATAAAATCTTACCTTGGATCTTTTGGTCATCTTTCTGGTATCTAAGGTTGTTACTCATAACATACAATATGCAACTAATAAGGTAATATTGATTAAGTGTAATTTAAAAAATGAAAATCAGAAAACTTTTCTGTGTCATTCTGTAAACATTCATTAACACTGACAAAAATACCCTATCTTCTATCCCATTAGTACAATGGCTCACAAAGTCCAATGGTCTACCATTTAAAAACAAAACAAAACAAAACAAAACAAAACAAAACAAGATAGGGCTGCTATGACCATAGTGGAGCACGTGTCCTTATTACCAGTTGGAACATCTTCTGGGTATATGCCCAGGAGAGGTATTGCTTGATCTACCAGTAGTACTATGTCCAGTTTTCTCAGGAATCTCGAGACTGATTTCCAGAGTGGTTGTACCAGTTTATAATCCCAGCAGCAATGGAGGAGTGTTCTTCTTTCTCTACATCCTCGCCAGCAACTGCTGTCACCTGAATTTTTGATCTTTGCCATTCTGACTGGTGTGAGGTGGAACTCAGGGTTGTTTTGATTTGCATTTTCCTGATGATTAAGGATGTTGAACATTTTTTCAAGTGCTTCTCAGCCCTTCAGTATTCCTCAGTTGAGAATTCTTTGTTTAGCTCTGATCCCCATTTTTAATGGGGTTATTTGAATTTCTGGAGTCCAGCTTCTTGAGTTCTTTGTATATATTGGATATTAGTCCCCTATCAGATTTAGGATTGGTAAACATTCTTTTCCAATCTGTTGATGGCATTTTTGTCTTATTGACAGTATCTTTTGCCCTATAGAAGCTTTGCAATTTTATGAGATCCAAGCTGGAAAGAACCCAGATGTCCCTCAACAGAAGAATGGATACAGAAAATGTGGTACATTTATACAATGGAGTACTACTCAGCCCATTAAAAACAATGAATTTATGAAATTCTTGGGTAATTGGATGTATCTGGAGGATTTCATCCTGAGTGAGGTAACCCAATCACAAAAGAAGTCACTTGATATGCACTCACTGATAAGTGGATATTAGCCCAGAAACCTAGAATAACCAAGATACAACTCCCAAAACACAAGAAAATCAAGAAGACCAACTCGTGGATACTTCATTCCTCCCTAGAATAGGGAATAAAATATCCATGGGAGGAGTTGCAGAGACAAAGTTTGGAGCTAAGACAAAAGGATGGACCATCTAGAGACTGCCCCAACCGGGCATCCATACCATAATCAGCCACCAAACACAGACACTATTGCATATGCCAGCAAGATTTTGCTGAAAAGCCCCTGATATAGCTGTCTCCTGTGAGGCTTTGCCAGTTCCTGGCAAATACAGAAGTGGATGTTCACAGTCATCTATAGGATGGAACACAGGGCCCCCAGTGTATGAGCTAGAGAAAGTACCAAAGAGCTGAAGGGGTCTGCAACCCTATAGGTGGAACAACAATATGAACTAATCAATACCTCCGGAGCTCGTGTCTCTAGCTGCAAATGTAGCAGAAGATGGCCTAGTCCACCATCATTGGGAAGAAAGGCCCCTAGGTCTTGCAAACTTTATATGCTCCAGTACAGGGGAACACCAGGGCCAAGAAGTGGGAGTGGGTGGGTAGGGGAGCCGGGTGGGGTGAGGGTATAGGGGACTTTTGGGATAGCATTTGAAATGTAAATGAAGAAAATATCTAATAAATAATTTAAAAAAAAAAACCCAAGATATCTATGAACTCACCAGTACTCTTCAGTTTAAACATACCTACACCCTCTCATTAGACACTTAGTGAGTATTCCTCCTTCTCATACCAGTCAGGGCTTGAGACCATGCAAGATCAGAAGGTCATGTAATGTGAGAAAAAGGATCTGAGCCATAATTATGCATGCTCCCAGCATATAACAAATTTTATTTTATTTTTCGTTGCTTCAGCATAATGGCTTCATGTAATTATAATATTTTATTAAAACTCACATTAAGCCATATATTTTGTCTACAAAGTATTAAAATAAAAAATAAACGTAAATGTCTTCACTGTAATCACAATGTCTTCAAAGAAGTATAACTAGTATAACTAGTATAACTAGTACTCACTATTGCAGTGCAGTCTATCTATGATGAATGACAATTTGACTCAGTGTGCTGGGATCAGAATAATAGGAAGTGATAGGGTCAAAATAATAACCACATTTTTGATGTGTTTGTTTGTCTCCTTACATGGAACTTTATTAGATGATGCAAAACATCAACTAGCAAATGTTGCCATGTGCTAAATTTTTGGGTGTAAATAAAAATTGATTATGACAGGCTGATTGATGAAGAAAATTAGATCTGCCTATAGTGTCAAAGGTTGATAATAATACCAGCACCTCCCCAGAAATCCATCACAAAGAGGAAGATGAAATCTCTATTTGCTGTGCTCAGTTTTAAGAAATTTCTATGTGTGAAAACGCATAAGAACAAGAGCTATTTAAAATGTATCATTACTTCCATTTTAAAGATATGCAAAGTGAAATTGCATTAAATACATTTTGTTCATTCATATGTATTTGTGTTTATGTGTTGATATATTCTTGCACATATATGTGCACTGGCAAGTGTACGGAGGTAAACATGTATGTGTATGCATGTAGAGCACAGAGGTCAACATCCCATACCTTCCATAACTATTTTAACCTTTATTTTTGAACAATGTGCTCAGCTGCCTACTAGATTCTAGCCAAGAAGATAAATAGCTTCCTCTTGTTGCCTTCCTAGCATAGAAATTACAGAGACCAGTTACCATTCAGGGCTCTAAGTTTCAGTGCTGAGATCTGAACTCGGGCAATCAGGCCGTGAATTCTGAATTGTTCGCATAAATTATAAGAGCTGGGGACATCTATAAGCAACATAATCAATTAATGGAACTTTTCTTAACAGTGACTATCTGTAGATGTCCATCCCACTAGTTACATACTATATGGAATGTGACATGGAATGGCAATTGATGTGTTACCGTTAGATTTTGTTATATAAAATGACAGATGTGTCCATCCGATTTGTATGTTTTCTCTCAGAAATTAACTCAGTCGGAACATCATCACACACTCTATTGAGCATTTACTACCCTGTCAATGAATATATCAAAATTCTTTTTGCTGTCTTAATCATTTAAATAAGTCTAAAATCTAAAACCAACATTATTCATTTTTCATCTTTTATCTAAACAAAGCACACTGGGCATATGAGAAAGAAGCTAGTTTTCCTAAAGATATTCTATGATTTCCTCCAAACTTTCTGTAATACTTCCAAAGGCAGCTCTTTGCAAGAAATTTTTTATCACAACTTGATTTAATTTCTAAGTTATAAGTAAACATTTTTAAGAGTTCCCCAGTCGCTGAGTCTTCGGTAAGAATTAAATAAATGCTTCTCGCAACGTTCTTCATATTTGTTTTGTATTTCAAAGGAAAAAAAAGGCATAGATTCATGACTTCAGCTGCATTTTAATTAAAAGTTGGTTTTGCTGAAGAAAGAATGTGTGAGCCCACAGTGTTTGCTACTATTTGTGTTAGTAACAAGGGTAGATTCTAACTGCTTCTGAAGGAAATAACAGAAGTTTGCAGCTCAAAGGGAAGGATGGGACTAAAAGAATAGAGCAGGTGCAAATACCAGCAGATGGAATTACTACCCATTAGCTGGCAATCAGTGTCCTAGAAGAAAAGCATTTAAAAACATGAAATGCCACAGCTTTCCTCCTGCTCCACAAGGCTAATAGTGTACTCCTGCACTTACATACACATCTCGGGAGGTCTGCCGCCCTGCAAGACAAATTGTGATGATCTTAAGGAAACACTGCAGGGTTTTCTTTGAAGAGCAAGCCGAATTTCTGCATTAGCTTGCTAGTAAGCTAAAGCCAAATGTTCTAGGAGGTGAGGTAGGTTTAAATACCAATGATAAGAGAATAAAAATGAAGATGCAAATGTGCTTGGCTCAAATCGCATTATCAAACTATAAAGTATTTTTTAATAAAGCCTAAATCTAAACCAAGCAAGCATCATAATCAAGGCTGAGATGCTGCTGTTTGCAGATATAGCTCAGTTACAAAACACTTTACCCTCTTCCCACCCCTTCACGAAGCATGTGGAGAAATACTTTATTAGAGAAACGCACAGATGCAGTGGGAAAAATAAGGCTTTGTACTTCCCTGATTGTTGCTGTAAGAATCTCAAAGTACTTCTGCTCTGCACTCTCTTGCTTTTATAGCTTCAGGGAACACAGTCCATAAATACACAGCATTGCCACCATCGGACACAACACCGACACTCTGGTGCTTACACTGAGCCGTGAGATCCATGCCTTTGTATGATAAAGGAATCTTTTTCTCCACCCTGTCCGTTTGTTGCCGTGTAGCACTCTTGTCAAACTTTGGCGGACAATATGTGAATGCTGTTTTGTTTAATAATAGTTATTTCTTAGTCATGGACAATAAAACATCAACAAAATAGCATGAAATCTTTTAGAAAAGCCCAAATATTTACAAGAGTTTTGAGTATTATAATAATAAGAGATTTTCATATATTTCTTTCCTGATCTATGGGTGATTAATATTGAATGTGTATTTTGTAAATAACAAATATTGTAAATGCTCCAATTTACCTAATGTTTTGTTTATTAATGGCTATAAAGGTTTTGTGTTAGCTGTTTCCACTGGCCTTGAGTACCCAAATGACAGAAACAAACCATAGAGGGGGGAATGAACCCTGACTACAAATATTAGCAATTTTAAATTTAGGTAGGTTATATCTTATGACAATGTCTTATATGATTAGAAGTTGCTTGTTCACTATAATACATCTGAAACATCTATTTCAGTAAGGCACTTAATTGTGAAACCCATTACATGTTATTATATCTCACCACAATATTTCCCCCCCTTTTCGCCATGATCCCTGAGTCTTAAACATCATTTCACTTCTGTAAAATTTGAATCAATGTTCATGTATTTAAATATATAAACAGTATCTTATAGACTATAAAGTTAATTCCGTGTTTTTAAAAATGCTTTGACATTTGTGAAATTCTAATCAATGTTTATGTATTTAAATATGCAAACTGCACTTATGGAATATAAAGCCAACTCTATGTCCTTACATAACATTACTTGTTTTATTTTATAGCATATATAGACATGCCAGTCTATTGTACTGTAATACTTAAACATAGACTACATTGGTGATGGTAAAATTGAAGAAAAATAGTTTTTAATCCTATATTTGTCTAGATAATATGCCTCAGAAGGCACAAAGGTACAGATGTGATTTAGCCATTGAAAGACTTCTTGATGATTTCAGCCAAAGACCTCTGTCCCCTCAGCTAAACTTTCGTTGTACTTTTTAGAGGGAAGGCCCTCCCATACTCCTCTGGCTTCTGAACCCCTAAAAACCCAGGGTGCATGCAGGTGAGAATGCCATTTTCAAGAAGATGGTGACTACAAATACAATATCACCTTTAGTCATATGTTCGTGGAAACTATTAGGCAAGCCAGGAATGGGTTTATAACCACACTGTTTTTTAATGGACTTTTTTTTTGTGTGTGAAGCATAAAGCATGGAGATTGGGACACTGGAGACAGCAGACACTGGTTTTGTTTGTTGTTTTTGTTTGTTTGTCTGTTTTTCTTTTTGTTTCAGCCAAGAAACCACTAGAGACAACCTAATGTGACATGCAGCAAGAAGAGAGAGAGAGGTGAATTGTGGGGAAGTATCTACTCATAAGAAGGAATTTTTATTCTTGGGGAAGGCACATTGTGATGTTTGTAATTTTGTTACAGTTCCCAGAGGAACTATAAGATGGTATTTTACAGTGGCACAGAAATGTAGATCAATATCTTTGAGGGGCATATTAATGTTCTAAAGAAAGTAATTGTGCTACCAACAAGCACAGTGTGCGTTTCCACCTGAGAAAAGTAGATTTAACTACAAAGAGGCTGTGTCTCCACTCCACCATGTGCAAGCTGTGAAGTCACCTTGAGTATCAGTCTGCTCCTAGCTGAGAAACAGGATGCTGAGAGGATTAGGAGGGATCCTGTGCAGGAAGGGGTTGAAAACTACAGGTTTTTAAAATGTCAAGATAGATTAATATTCTCTTTACTAAAATCGGTTTTACAAATTTACAAGAAGTTTGTAGAAAGCAGGTACTTTGGGGGAAAGGGCGAACAAATCCAATTGTGTGTTTCGGTGAAAGTATATTGGAATGTTTGTTTTGGAAGAATTGGAGACACTTTTACACAATTTAGTTGGTTTGGTTTTGGTTTGGTATGGTTTGGTTTTGTGTTTTTTTGTTGTTGTTAGTTTAAATGTAACCCAAGGACAGTTCCAGCTGGGACAGCACTCAGTGCCTATGTGTTCAATTTGTAAAAGTACATAAAATAAAATAAAACCAATAATAACAATAAAATAAAACAAGATGTCTTTGAGACAGCATTCTTTCTAGCAATATCTGGTACAGGACCTAGGGAGGAAATTGGATTAGTTTTGTATGAAACACGAGCGAAAAGATTTTCTGTGTAGTGGTCCCTGGGTAAATCTCATGCCCAGTGTTCATAGTTGTAAGCTGTGGATATTTCCAACATAAAACTTCTATTAGAGACTGAATTATCTGTCAAACAAAACCAATGTTGTCTACTTTACTGTTGTTTCTCTGACCATGCTCCCCTTGAAAAACATGTCCGAAGTTCAGAGTTACGGATAATAGCATTAAAATTTATATAGTGTAAATAAATAAATAAATAACCTCCCCATCACAAAAATGTATACATCACAAAAGTTTGTATGATGATAAGAAAACAAAACAAAACGAAACAGTTATTAATTGGCCTAAAGTGGAACTCTGGAATACTCTAAAAGTAAACAAAAATATGGATAAACTGCTGGCTTACCTATATGTCCTCTCTCTCTCTCTCTCTCTCTCTCTCTCTCTCTCTCTCTCTCTCTCTCCTCTCTGTGATGTTACTCTGAACTATTTATGGAAAGAAATGTTCTGTGTGATTTGCAGTTCCTTTATTATGATTTCCATGATAACAGAGTTTCCTACACTGCAATATTATCATCTTATATGTGTTCTAGAAGCTTGAGCATGGTTTCCGTTACTTTGTTTCCAGATATATGCCATTTAAATGTTCATAATTCTTTTGGGAGAATAAACTATTTGTCAGATTTTTAGCATTGAACCTTCTTAAAGAAAGTCACAGTCTATGGTGTCTCTGTCTCATTCTGTATTTAGAGGATTTTAATTCAAAATGTTCATATTAAACATTTTAAACAAGGGAGGCTGCATAATAAATTTGCAATAATATAGCAGAATATTGACACTCATCTATTGAAATTTCATTTCATTTGTATTATGGTGGAAACCTGTACAAATTTATACACATTCCAGTTCATAAGATATGCCTCCCATTGGCCATTTTCTCTGCACCTAGAAACACTTAGCACTCATCCTTCACACTATAGTCACACTATAGTCACACCATAGTCACACTACAGTCACACCATAGTCACACCATAGTCACACCATAGTCACACCATAGTCACACCATAGTCACACTATAGTTACACTATAGTCACACTATAATCTCACTATTGTCACACCAGCCTTTTGGATCTACACTATTTTCTTTCCAATGTGATTTGAAAGGTCACAAAGATCCTTCAAAGTCTTATTGGACACATTCTAGAAACAGAAATAGATCCCAAGCAATAATATAAAGTCATAACATCCTCTGACTAGTCAAAATATTTTTTGAAAATGAAGACAACATTAAAGCCCTCCCTCACTTTTTAAAGACAACTTGTTTCAGTAACAAATTAGCATGTTATTGACATAATGTCAAAAGTTCATCAAATCAGTGAAAGACATCTTAGTCTTATATTCAATATGTCACTTTATTTTTGACAATTTAAAAACTCAATGGGAAAAGAGGTAAAACATTCATTAACAAAGGGTTTCAGGTGAGGCTAAACACCTGTGAATATGGATATTCATTTATTGATCTATAAGAATTCCATTTCTCTGGAAAATATTATGAATGTAGACTTCCTATTGCTCTTACAACTACACACACACATACACATGCACACACACACACACACACACACATAAACATTTTTTGCATATATGTACACATTTTATGCATATGTATGTAATTGTAGATATCTCCTCTAGTTATAATAATAGTATATTAAACAGTATAGACATTGTGAGATTTAGTGCAGGGAATGAAGCAGCATGTGCCATATTGACCACTAAAGAGTCCCTTCAACACAAGAGCAGTAACAACACGATAGAGATGTCAAAAGTGAAACTGCTGCTAAGCAGCTAATGAGTAGACTATGTTAGCAAAATGCTGTGCTGTGCAAAAGGATATTAGCATCCTAGGTTTGATAAACAATGAGTCAGGGTTTTGAATAGAATTCCCAACAATTAAAAACTTAAGAATTATTCTGGAGTTTTTCGTAAATACTTTTAGAGTATGTGAGACTGTGGGTTATAAACACTGAGAACCAGTACTGGCTACAGCCAACAATTGTATGAGGTATCTAAAAACACCATAGAAACAGAAATACAGGTAGCTGTCAAAACCCAGAAGAAAGGCTAGCAGGTGCTCAGTGCATAGAAAATCAGATTGGCTGTACATGTGTAATAAATGCTCTATTATGCACTTGAAGTTTTCAGGAAGCACTTGTCACATTGCATGTATGTGTTGTGTGCTTTAGTATAAAAAGTAAACAGCATCCATCATAGGACAATTTTAAACTAGTGTGTGCACCACCTGGGTAAAGAAGTCACTTGGCACAGCTAAAGAGGAGTGATTTATGGCTGTTTAGTCTTCCCATGGGAAGAAGTATTGCTCTTCCTGCCTCTGTTGATCACTGTCCCCTTCAGCCAACTGTAGATCATATCAGTTTAGATTTTCTCTTCAGAGTAAACTCCTACAAGGAAAGTACAACAGCATTTCATCTACTGTAGAAAAGGTTCTTTTAGAGACAAGGCTTTCCTGACTCTCTGGTCTAAAACATATCATTAATCTTTGTTTCAGTAGTCTTCATTCTTAATGACAAAGGCACTCTCACTCATCTTACAGATACATTCTTAAAGTAAGAATAAAAAGGATATGGAGAAATATCTTTGAAATTTTATACAAAGACATGATACAATTGCTTTTAAGTAAAGATAGTTAAAATACTTCTAACCTACAAAAGAATTCCATTAAGGAGAGAATAACCATAGAAGCTTAAAGCTAATTTGTCTGTGATGTGTAAAATGCTACAGTGTTAATCAGCCAAAGGCAGAGTGCAAGGACCGGGTTTGTTTGTACAGTGCTTGGGTCTTCTCACTGGTGCCCATGGTATGAGTCAGTAGACACATCACCACGTATTGGTAAATCAGTTCCGTTAAAATACATAAAGGAACAGTTCATCTCCTACCCATGCTTCCATACGCAACACAAACCAAAATCTTTGTCTTCAAGAATAACTTAGTTTCAGCTTATCATTTTACTATATTTTAAGAACAATATACCAGTAGGAAAGGAATGATATAATCAGAAAATGTATTATTAAGCATATTAATAATTGATCTTATATTAATGATGCACTTCAAGAAAAAATAAGGGATATTACATCTTGGAAAAATAGATGTTGGGGCTACTTGAGAGATTTACTTAATACATCAGAACTTTGTTCCCAGATTACTGTGTTAAATGAAAATATAATGAACAATTTGGGATATATCTTCCCAATTCATTAAGTATTCAATTAGACTTGATCTTCTCTAGTCTGAAAAAGGACCAGTAATCATATTTAACAACACCTACCCAAGGTTCATCAGACCATAAGTAGACTCTTGAGAAAAGCCTAAACAGTAATATTTCAATTCCAATGTCTGAAAAAAATCTATAGAGTGTAAGGTTATGTAACATGGACAATTCTTAGGTCTTCTTTCATTACATTGCGTATAGATCAGAAGACTTTGGTTGCCTAAGCTTGGGCAAAAGATGAGAGACAGGAAGGAAAGAAGGAAAGGAACAGGGAGAAAAAGGACAGAGGGGGATTGACTATCTGACTATGAATTTCAGAAAAAAAAAATGAATTCCAAATGTCTCACTCACTCTAACAGCACAGCACAGTGTTATCTATATTCTAGTAAGTTGGTAAAATTTATCCAAATTCAATTTTCTTTATAACTACTATTATAGTACCCCTTGCATTTTCATATTTTCATGCTTCTACATGGTTTTATTTCACAATATATTTAACTTGGTATGAAATTATGAAAAAGCACAGGCAATATCCACGGGCACTGCTTTTTTCTTTTGCCTGAATTTTTTTATCATCATCACAACTCTGCTGCAACCAAAAGTTCTAAGGTTAACAAAATCTATAAGAGTTTCATATTTCCTTCATATTTAAAATATCCCTTCAAACATATATAACCTCTTGTTGATGAGAGCATTCAAAACCGTCTCTCTGAGCTCTGTTGAATTACGCCATCAAACATTCTCTACTGTGCTCAACTTTCCATGTGGGATCCTCTGTTCATGACCTCTGGATAGGACAGTCCACCTGCTAACCTCATCTCTGTTCTGCCTCCTACACTCCTCACTCCATGAAGACTCTTCTGCTGTCTCCTTGTCTCCTGACGTCACTAGAACACTGCCACTTTATTCTTCCATACAGCCAGACCCCAACGTTGCCACAAGGGGTTCAAATGAGCTATTATTGGGAATGAACTATGATTTAGGGTTAAAATGTTGTGTTCACTTCCTTAATTACATGTTCCTTGAACGATCTTTCCTTTTCTAGATGTGTGGTTTTTGTTTTTTTTTGTTTTGTTTTGTTTTTTTGTTTTTCTTTTTTTTTCTTGTCTCCCTTTCTATCTGGAGAATGTTATGCTCCTGTTAGCTATGGTGGTAAATTCAGTTCTGAAAAATAATTCCTTTTCTTCATTTATTATTATTCTTTCAGAGGACATTTCAATGAGATAAAAATTATGATATCGTCATTTTTAAAATATTTGTGTACTTTACTCCTTTCTGATAAGAAGCCTGTTCTAATTATCAGTTTCACTTGCCCTATAAAAGGGTTCTGTCAGTCTATCCATTCTTCCTAAGAGGTGTGTGTGTGTGTATGTGTGTGTGTGTGTGTGTGTGTGTGTGTGTGTTTATTGCCACTGGATATGACACACCATATGTGTTTACCTAAGAAAAATATTATTTTTCTATTCCCTGCAGTATTCTCACTGCATATTATTTTATGTTTTCACTACCCTTCTATAAGTTCCCATTATTGTTTTTTGTTTGTTTGTTTGTTTGTTTTTGTTTTTTGTTTTGTTTTGTTTCTTGAGACAGGGTTTCTCTGTGTAGCCCTGGCTGTCCTGAAACTCACTCTGTAGACCAGGCTGGCCTCGAACTCAGAAATTCGCTGCCTCTGCCTCCCAAGTGCTGGGATTAAAGGCATGCACCACCACAGCCCGGCTCCCATTATTGTTTTTATCTCTACACTTCATTCTGGCATGTTTCAAGATCTATGACAACTTTTTTTTTTTTTTTTTTTTTGGCTCGGTCTTCATTTCAGGAGGTCTCTAGTGCTGTCAGTGTGTGTGTTCTTAACTTAGCATTTGCTGTAATTCTGTTTCTCTGACACTGACGCTGGTTTCAACCCCATTCCCGATATTCCCATTACTTTTCACTGGTTTCTCTAAAGGTTAATCATATTTTTTGCATGTCAATCTGATTTTACATCTATTCATTTCACACTTGATGACAGTATCTCTCCCTATTTTTACTACATTGTTAAAAATAGCTTTAATTGTAGAAACACAAATTTTCAACTTTTTCTAAAAATTATTGTGCCCCCCTTTATTTGAGTTTTCTAAACTTTTCCTCCTTAGAAAATTTGTGTCTTGCTTTTTTTTTAAATACATAATCTGTGGGTGCTGCCTAGAGCTATTCAAATGTATGTCTTTGTTATTATAGAGTCTCAGTGCATTAGTAAAGCTATGCATTAGGGCTATGTCTCACACAAGTGTACTAATATTCTCCCAGATCTTCTGTTTCTTCCTCTGCTGGCTGACATCTTTGGTCTTTTTCCTTAGAACTCAGTTAACTAGGTTTGCATTCCCCTATGTGAAGGAAATATGTTGAAAAATAATTATAATAATTTAATCTCTCTCTCTCACACACACATACACATACACACACACACACACACACACACACACACACACACTAGGCTGTTACAAGTATATTATCCTGGTTAGCTAGTAAGTATGTGTAGGAGAAAAAAAGGCTTGGTGTATAATTTAGAAGGATAATAACGCCTTTCCCTGGACTTCCCATGAGAGATTTATCCTCTATCTGGACTAAGAAAACATGAAGTTCCTTAGGATAATGCTTAGGAATAATGTGGTTCTTTTATCTCTAGTCTTCAAGTATTATCGTGCTTATGCTTTGCTAGATATGGACACCAGAAACCCAAGATACTATAATAGCACTGACGTAGTTCAGCCAGTATGAGGCTGCATCAGAGCCACTTCCTCAAAAGCAGACTTCAGCTGTGCATCTCTGAGCGGAAATGGCATTCTCTGACCTCAATTCCCTGATGGATCTGTCAAGTTTTTTTTTTTTTTTCACTGTGCTCAGCTCTTTCTTGTTGTGTATTTATGAAGCCGTGGCTTGCAACTTCTTTGTATGTCAGAGCTGAAACTGAAAATAACCCCGTTGGGAATGCATTAAGTTAACTATATTACCCTCTGCTCTTACTTTACTCATCTCTCGTAGTTATGAAATACCTTTCTATCAAACTTTCAGAAAACTGGAGATCTTCTAGCACACGGGCTGCTTTTTCTTTGAGCCGTGACAACCTCCTGCCACTCACTGAATTTCCGTGTACTTGGATGCCACAGTTCAGTGTCACCAGACTTTTTTTTTTTTTCTTGACATGTGTTCTCCAGCAACCAGACTCCCACTCAGCTTTCATTTGCAGCTGCACCATGTAATTTACTCTGAATCTCCAAGAAGAAATCTTGAATTGCCCGGATGCTAATCTCACTCTGCATAGTTTTCAGCACTTGTGAGTAACATTATACCTATTTTTATGCACATGTCTCTTAAATAGAACTTGCTCCCTGAAAACAGAAAATTAGATCTGTGCATCCAACAGACATTTTAATAATTGGCAGTGAAGGCTGATTAAATTGACTTGGCAGCACTACTAGGAATGATATAGAATAATACCACAGAGATCAGTAAAGGGAACACTAAAGTTGGATCTTATTTGTGAGCGTACAGATGATGTTTACCTGCCTTATGAAGAAGAGTCAATTGTTATTGCCGAAAAATGAAAATCAAACAAATAGAAACCCAGTGGAGCCCCTGAAAATTGAAGGCTGAGAGGACATTGGACACCAGGTTTCAATCACATCTGCCTCCAAAGCAGCATTAGATGCAACTATGTTTATTCAGTGAATAATTGAATCCCACCAAGCCTGGGCTCATCTAACACTGATGCTTACATGATGCCAGTTACTCCCATGACACTGCGGTGTGCCAGGCCTACAGCTTCTTTTGTGAGGATGACTTTTTTCTTACATTTTCCTCCTTCATGTTCTGAGGATTTTGTACAAATTATTTGAGATGCCTAATGCCTTCCTTATTCTAGCATTTACTCTCCTGCGTGCATCAATATTTGACTCCTAGCATCGGCCTCCTCTCCATGTGCGACTTTACCTTTGTATGTATACCTTTGTATTTATAAAGTCTATAGAACCCCAAAGCACACAGAAGCTTGATTCTGCATGAAGGTATTTATCAAGCTCTTCTAAGTTATCTATCTATATCTATATCTAACTATCTCTATCTAATTCTATTTCTATATCAGGGTATGGATGTGTGTATGTATTAAATAAAGTTTACAGGTTTCAATTATCAATAACTTTAAATGACTGTTGTGTCATTATTAATATTAAATTTACCTAAGGATGTTGTAGAACATCCATTCAACCATGGCTTTTGTTTTATTTTTCTGGCTGTAAGGAATTGCCTTGCTATGTTCCACAACTGGGACTATGTGATCTCAAGGTTATGTCTTAATTTCTTCCTCACGGTTGTGTATAGTCCCAGTCATACATAGTAACCCTCGGTTATTGATTGATTTTTATTATATTATATGATATTTTTGTTAATGTACTTAACAGAAAGGAGAAATAATCTACTCTTTATCCATACCTACAAAAGGAAAAGAAAATTTTCAAGTGAGAGACTTTTAATAAAATAATACACTAATGTAATGTTCAATAGAATAAAAGATCTTGTGATTCTTCAACCTACCTTTCCATCTGACTTTATTAAAAAGGACGTAATGCATCATTCTTAACTATGTCTATGTTATACTCAGTTCTGATTTTTATGATTTTGGCTAATTTAAGACAGCAAATACAATTTTGTATGAGGCTTAATTTAATAATCCTTGTGCCAAGAATCCCTGTATTGACCCTGCATTATACCTATAGTCATAACTCTATTTACAAGGCATCCATAGTGATTTGCATTGAGTTTTTCTTTTCTAATGTTTTTCTTCTCCACAGCAGAGTGCTTTATTGTATATAACAGCCCTGTCTCTGTTTTGAGTTGGTTCCCTATTCTGTAGCATTTCCAATGTTCTGCCCTCTTCATACCCAACACGTGGGGCTATGTTCCTCTGTTCATGTTGGATCTCAGTATACGTCATCCTGGAGTCTTATTGCTGAGCAAGATCACAACTGGATAGTTCAACTCAGCTCTTCTGGCTGTCATTCACTCTATCTGGCTGCTCTTAGCTTCTCATTGCTCTAACTGACCTGATACTAACTCTGGCAGTTTGTTCTAATCTGCTGGTCCCTCCTTATTTTCTAGCTTCAGTTGTCTCTGCTGACTTGCAGTAAGCTATGTGAACTCATGAATGAACTAAACTACACCGCACTGTACTCACTGTCTGACTCCCAAATTACTCTTTGGCTGATCTGCTCTTAAATATCTTCTGCTTCCTGTCTGTTCTCATCATAGTTGGGCATATCTTTCTCTGATTCATCATTTTACATACCTGTCTATTAGATGTCACTTTCAAACATGGCTCATTCCTTTTACAAACTTATTTTACATAAATGTGTATACTAAGGAAATGGTTATGCCACAGCCAATAGGATTAAAGATGTGTGGCATGTCTGAATTTCATTGGGATTACACAGACCTAGATCTTTGGATGTGACTGAACACTTGCTAGATCAGCCATATTGTTAGATTAAAATTCTTCTACAAGACTCAGCCAGTTGATGGTCTCAAATCTTTCTTTCTAGAACTGAGTCTTTAGTGCTCTAGATGTGCAAACTTGACAGGTTATCCAACATCTCTATTTAGGTTTGTAAGAGACACCTGAAACTTGATGTGATGAAAGAAAAATGTGACTAAATGAGAAATCCCACACTGGATCTCCAAAGTCTTGATGATCATGTCATTCATCCTGTTTTGATCTCCTCTTTCACCCTCAGAGATATACCAAATGGATGTGTAGCCGTATAGCAAGCTGTGATCTAGCCATTGTTCTCAATGTCAAACCCCTCTTTCTTGAGAAAAATGTCATTAGCATTTTCGCCAGTAAGGATCCTTATTTGATGTCATCCACAGGGCAATAGCTCCATTTTTAAAATCCAGCCACTTGCCACATGCCCATTTGGAAATCGTAATATTTTTATTGTATTATTTTCTTGTTATGTTTCTATATTTCAGTGTACACCACTAAAAGTAAAGCTTCCTGAAGACAAGTATTACAATATATTTTTCCTTCATCCCCACAGTCTTTTATCAATGTTTAGTATATAACAGCTACTAATGAGAATTTTGAATACAGTAAATATATGTTTATATAAATAGATGTATGTTTATAGTAGTCAAATAAGTATAGCATAGCAAAGAATAAAAAATATACTGGGTCTTCTTCTGAAACGTTGGATGTAAATTCTGTTATAACCTCAGAGTATTTTTTCATTGATAACTTATTTTAGATGAGTACTATTAGTATTCTTTAGAAAATAATATAATCAAGATTTTTATGATTTTTATGTGGACACACTCTACATCTTAGTGTTGGAAATGTTATTACCTAGCTCATAAAAGTTAAAATTATCATTCTAATAATACTTCATTTCTAAAAGAATGATTTTTTTTGTGTGTGTGAGATATATTTCTGACAAAGTACTTGCAATGGAGTCTATGATAAGTGCTTAAAGTTTGTTTAGCTAAAGAAAAACCTGACTTTGGAAACTGTGCCAAAGGGCTAATTCTACTCATTCATTTTCAAATTTAAGAGCTCTGATTACAATATGTTTTCAAAATTCATCATTTGAGTTTAATTTCCATATGTTGCATATTTAATACTTAGAGATTTTGTATTACAGCCCTTCCTTATTTTCTGCTTTGAATTTTTATTGTATGCATGCAAATGACTAGAAGCATCCCATACACAGAGGCTTCAAACAGTTATGGGGAAGAAGAAGCCTGATTGCAGGATTACCCTCCAGCTTTGCAAAAATTCTGATTAGACTGCTATTAACAATAAAAGAAAAAAAACTAAATATAACATACAATACAAACAATTAAATGAGTATAGCAAAGGATTTTAATAGTTTTTATAGTTTATGTTTGTTTGTTTGTTTGTTTTGTTGGTTTCTGTTTTGTTTTGTTTTTGTTTTTGTGTTTTTCAAGACAGGGTTTCTCTGTATAACCTGGCTGTCCTGAAACTCACTTTGTAGACCAGGCTGGACTCGAACTCAGAAATATGCCTGCTTCAGCCTCCCAAGTGCTGGTATTAAAGGCATACACCACCACACCCAGCCTTATAGATATTTTTAAGTTGAGATCTAATATCTCTCTGAAATTTCCCACAACTTTAATATGTGGATACCCCTGACATAGTAAGAAAAAATACATTTTATTTGAATCAAAAAGTGGGATATTTGTTAAACTTTGTCCCTTTCAGTTCCTCCTCTTCTCAATATTCGTACAAGCGGTTCTTTTTCTTGCAGTTACCCCCAGGAAACAAAGTCCTTTAAAAATTATTAATTATTAGGGTGAGGGGGATCTGTATTCCATGTGAGAGTGCTGTTACAGATGTGCTATGACATATGTGTGGAGGTCAGAATAAAAACCTCTGTAAAGCATACTTGATTGTGATAAATGATCATTTTGATGTTTTCTTAGATTCGGTTTGGGAGAATTTTATTGAATATTTTTGCTTCTATATTCATGAGAAAAACTGCTCTGAAGTTCTCTTTTGTTGTTGGTTCTTTGATTGGTTTAGGTTAAAGTGTGATTGTGGCTTCATAGAAAGATTGGGCTGTGTTCCTTCTGTTTCTATCTTGTGGAATTATTTGAAGAGTATTGGTATTAGGTCTTCTTTGAAGGTCTGATAGAATTCTGACCTGAAACTATCTGGTCCTGGGCACCTTTTGGTTGGGAGAGTCACTGATAAATGGATATTAGCCCAAAAGTTCGGAATACCCAAGATAAAATTCACAGACCATATGAAGCTCAGGAAGAAGAAAGACCAAAGGGTGGATGCTTCAGTGCTTCTTAGAAGGGGGAACAATTAGGTGCAACAACATTATGAACTAACCAGTACGCCAGAGCTCTTGACTCTAGCTGCATATGTATCAAAAGATGGCCTAGTCAGCCATCACTGGAAAGAGAGGCCCATTGGACACGCAAACTTTATATGCCCCAGTACAGGGGAATGACAGGGCCAAAAAATGGGAATGGGTGGGTAGGGAAGTGGGAGGGAGGGTATGGGGGTCTTTTGGGATAGCATTCTAAATGTAATTGAGGAAAACAAGTAATAATAAAAAATATTTTAAAAAGGGGGGGGGGACAAAATACTAATAGGAGGAAATATGGAGACAAAGTGTGGAACAGAGACTGAAGGAAAGGCCATCCAGAGACTGCCCTCTGGGGATCCATCCCTTATACAGTCAACAAGCCCAGAAGCTATTGCTGATGCCTGGAAATGCTTGCTAACAGGTGCCTGGTATAGCTGTTTCCTGAAAGGCTCTGCCAGAGCCTAAGAATACAAAGGGGGATGCTCTCAGCCTTT
Organism: Mus musculus; assembly: GCF_000001635.26. Classification (NCBI taxonomy): domain Eukaryota; kingdom Metazoa; phylum Chordata; class Mammalia; order Rodentia; family Muridae; genus Mus; species Mus musculus. Next base: position 22,892,804 of record NC_000081.6, on the reverse strand, counting down.
GGACTGAGCTCAGAGTCCCAGATCAAGGATTTGGAGAAGGTACTGAGGGAGCTGAGGGGGGTTTGTAGCCCCATGGAGGGAGCAACAGTGTCAACAGGCCAGGACACTGTCTCCTCACCCCCCCCCCCCCCCAGCTCCCGGGGACTGGACCACAAACCAAAGAGGACACTTGGAGAGACCGATGGCTCTGAATGCATTTGTGGTAGAGGATGGACTTGTTAGACATCAGTAGGAGGGAGGCCCGTGGTCCTGGCGAAGGCTCTGTGCCCCAGTATAGGGAAATCGAGGGCAGGGAGGTGGGAGTGGGAACACCCTCATAGAGTCAGGGGAAGGAGGGTGAGACAGGGGAGTTTTCGGGGTGGTGAATCAGGGAAAGGAGATAACATTTGAAATGTAAATAAAGAAAACATCCAATTAAAAAACATTGTAAATTTGGATCTCTCCTTCAGTGTTTATGTGGGTCCTGGGATCTAATTCAGGTCATCAGATTTGCTTTGGTATTGCTCTTTTCCACTGTTTCAGCAACTTGCTATGAGAACTTCCAGTCTGAAAAAATATGGACCAAAAGTATATTTTCAAGGAAAAATACAATAGATATCTTGTGTCCAAAATAAGTGGCAGCTACAGCAATAGGGTCTTACAGTCAACTTAATGAGAGTAATCAAGAACATCGATAACAGCCTACATTGTTTAGAAACTCTCTATCATTAGTCAGTGACCGAAGGAGGAAAACCCAGCCCTGAGGTTTTAGGCGTTGTTCTAACCATTGCTATTCTGGAGTTTTCACGGGTCATGTCATAAGCAAACAAAGAATAAAAATACAAACAAATAAAAAGCATGATGGACTAAATGAGAAAACTATAAACCAGCAAGCAAAATGTAACTCTAATTCCTCCATGTTTCCCTCTCTATCGCTCTTTAATCTCACTTTCATTCCCTAAGGAGATAATTACCAAGGCTGTGTTTCACCAAAGTTGTTGAATTTAGGTAAGCCTTGAGAAATGCACTCTAATACCTCAGTTATTGAAAGAGAAATTATTTTACTACATAAACCAATAAACTAATTCTCAGCCTACAATATACTTGGTTTTCAGGCTGTGTTTTTAAAATATGCTTTGTTTAAAAAAAGAAAAAAGAAATACATTTTGCTTCAAATTTGGTTTCAGGGATATTTTGTTTCAAATTCACTGAGGCTTATTTAGATCCTTCAGACTCTAAATCTGCTCATCAATTGATCCTTTTCTCTGGGAGGTGCTGACAGGCAGCAGTCATGAAGCAGGAGCAGGGAATCAGAACTGGGGTGCAAACTGAATACTTAGAACAATTTCCATACAGAATCTAAGGACATCCTCCATCTTAGCAATAACTTGCCAGTTTCTTCTATCTGGTCTTTAACTGGCTCTAATAATGTTCCCATTGAAACACACACACACACACACACACACACACACACACACACACACACAAACTCACACACAAAACTCACACACATTTATATTATTTAAAATAAGAATAATAAATAATACGTTAACTAGGAAAGACACTTTTTTTCTTATTTTTTGAGACAGGGTTTCTCTGTGTAGCCCTGAACTCACTCTGTAGACCGGGCTGGACTCAAACTCAGAAATCTGCCTGCCTCTGCCTCCCAAGTTCTGGGATTAAAGGCATGTGCCACCACTGCCCGGCCTGACACTTTTTTTTTTTTAATTCCTAAACAAAATATATTTCTTACATGCTGACTACCTTTTTCTCTATATGGGCATATCTGAACAGGAGTATACATTTTAACATTAATTTAAGAATGATTGGCTAAGATACTACAATGTTTACTGAAATTTATTTCACTTTTTACTTCAGAATTCAAATAGCATTTATAGTGGTAGCATTCAATATTTTTTTTCCAAACACAATTAGTTTCTGATGTCTTTTTCCATAGTCATCACCATCCTTGACTCCCTCTTGGTCTCGTTCTACCTCCCACCCACATTTCTGTTTCATTACTGATTTTCAATCACAGGTGTTCTAGTACCATACCACTGAAAATATCTTTCCCCTGCTCCCCTGCCTCAACCTCCTTCCTACTGTAACAACTTATTCTAACAAGTAACGCCCACTTAGGTTTGCAAACACAGATAATGAAAGCCAGTATCCTCACACAGAGATGACATGATTTTTGTCTTTGTATGTCTAGCTTACCTTGCTTAATATAAAGCTTTCCAGAAACATTCATTTTTTTTCTAAAAAGCTTCACAGTTTCATGTTTCTTTACAGTTGAATAAAACTCAATTGTGCTTATATGCTACAATTTCATTATCCATCTGTTGATGGATGTCTAGCCTGGTTCGATTTCCTCGGTACTGGGAATAAAGCAGCAATAAACATGAATATGCAGCAATGTCTATGTTAGGATATAAAGTTCTTTGGGTATATGCCAAGGAATTGAGAGAGCTATAACTTTGTATTGAAGTGATGTCTATTCTATCATACGTTGAAGCACACTTGAATTTAGATTGAATACATTCAGTTGCAAATTCGTCTTGTAGTCACCTATCAAATTTTTCAATGTCCTGCTTTCTCTTCCTACTAGATACAAACAATGCTTAATGAATATATTTAGCCTAGTCGCCCTTACCTGTTAACTAGACCCAGCATAGAATTGGCTTTGTAAGGACTATCAGTTAGATTTTCCTGATCACTTTGGCTTGTGGGCATGCTTGTGGGAATTGTGGTGGCCTTTAATTGATGGAGGACAGGGTACCATTCCCTGGGCAGGTGGTCCTATGATATATAAGGAAACTAGAAAATTATGAGCTTCTAATTTCGATCAGATGACTTCTTGGCAGTGAAGTAAGTAAGGTTCCTGGTCAGAGCTGATGCAGTGGGCAATAGAAAACATGGCTACTTGATTTCTTCTATAGTAAACTAACCCCTTAGTCACTTTTATTTAGTATATGTTATCACAACAGCAAAGATCAATTTAGAACAGAAATTGCAGTTTTGCTGTGATGAACATGACCATGTGGCTTTGTATGCCTTGGAAGTATTTAGTGGGAGAATTGTGAATTTGTTTGGAACTTTAAGCTGGAAAAGTCATAGAGTAATCAGCAGCTTAATGAGCCATTCTTGTGAGAGCTCGGAATGGAGTCATTTCGAGAGAAGTGAGGCTTGTGGAGGCATGGTTTGTGAGGTTTCAGGGGCCAGAGGCCAGCAGGAATGTATGTAAGAATGATTGCTAACAGAACATCTAACAAAAGCCTTTCAGACATGAGAAACTCACTTTTACATTGAGTAGAGAGTCCAACCATCTCTCAAAACAATACAGGCTACTGCTGTTGGCCTTGATTGCCTCCCAGATGTTGAAGTTATCTCCTTATTAGAGAAGGCAGCATGCACTTTACTTGCATATACTTTAAATTGCGTTCTAAATTAACGTACCATGTACTTTAATTGGATTCTAAGTATTTATCTTTATACCTCAGATAAATAAAGCTATGACTTATCCTGAAATAAACCCCATTTTGAAATTTATGCCAACTAACAAAGAATGCTACAACAGGTCCAAATGCAGAGAAACTCATTGTGGCATGCCTACCCTAGTGTAACATGTACAATTCAATTCCTAAATGTAAGGGTAAATTAAAACTAAGGAAGAGGAAGTAAGAAGACTCTAAACTAGAAGGCCAGAATTCCTTCTGTAATATTGTGTTGTATGTAACACCTTCTCCTGGAAATGAAAGGGAAACTACACATTATGTCTCAGTAACATGACTAATAAACACGACCTACACAAGGACACCAAATAAATGCTGAAATATAAAGGGGGAACATTACCAGGTTCCACCTCTAGACAAAGACCAATGGGAAACCAAGGAATTCTGAAAGTGGGAGAAATAACTTTCCTCAGAGAAGATCTTTTAGTTGGTTATATGATACAAGATGGTCAGCCCTGAGATGATTATTATTTATTTATTTATAATTATTGTTGATCTGTATAATTGACGGGGTTCATGGATCTTAGGAATGGTTCTTTGTGACTGGCTCAGAGACTTCTTGCAGAAAGGCCATAAGTAGTAATTGGTTATAATGATGCCTCAGTTTCAGTGGAGACACCAGGATATTGAAGAGACAAGGACCATAAGACATCTGCCTGAGAGCAACAAATTTAACTCTGAACTGTCCTGAGATTACAAAACAAGCTTTGAACAAAGTAGCTGAAGTATTTGAGCTATTATACCCATTGGACAAGAAGGGCAGCATCCTTGTTAACATTAAATTTGAAATTAAGACACCTTTGACTCACCTGAAAAGAACTAAATGAGAGATTGCCCAGATCAGAGTAGCTTGTGGTCTCATCTAGCAGGGCTATCTTGCCACTGAGTTGGAGGAGAAGGTCATTTCCACTGTGAATGACACCATTCGCTCTGCAGGTGTTCCTGAGCTATATGAGAAAGCTAATATCCTGACCTAGAGTGCAAGGGTATTAAGCAGGATTCCCCATAAGTTTTCTGCTTCAAATTCCTGCTTAAGTTTCTATCATGGCTTCTCTTAATGACAGAATATGGCGTGGAAGTTGCAAGTCAAATAAACCCTTTCCTCGCCAAATTGATTTTGGGTCCCAACAACAGAATAGAACTATGGCAGCATTTACATTATTTTTAAAATTACTTGTTTTATGAGGTTTTTTAAAAATCTTTTTCAGTAGCATATGATATTCAATTTGTAGTATGGGCATTCCAAGAACAGAACTTTTTGGACATTATTATCTCTTGGCATTATCTATCACCCAATGCTTCCTGAGATTGCAATAGGCAAGAAAGTGGACAAGGCACAAATCATGGGATGAGTGACAAACCTTGTATATGTCCTTTTCAAGAAATAAGATGTTTATAAAACTAGTGTAATGACATTTCTACTTAGACATATACAGCATTGTCCAAAGATTCCTTCATTTCCATTTTAAGGTTTGAACATAAGGACACGTATTTTGATGGGGATGTTACAATCGTTGGGAAATTTTGTGGGATTTGAAAGGCACTGTGTAAATTAGACCAGAATAATGATATATCATACATCCACATATTTTCAGAAACATATATTGGTTTTGTGGAAAATTTTGTCTACAGATATTATAAAATGTTAGCCTGGAGAAAAGATTTTAAAAACTTTAAAAATAGATATAATATGAAAAAGTATGATTGGTTTGTAAATATATTTTATTTTCATCCCTTTTACTTTTTGTACAACTTACATTTTCTATATATGGGATTTAAGACAAACATGTTTTAGAACCACCTGAGAAAGTGGCTAAATGAGATGTTTTTCATTTTGCCTTAATTGTGAATATGGTAGTTTTGGGGTAAAACTTAGTGTATGAATTTTAAAACTATGATTGAAAATTATTTTTTCTAAGTATAATTTTGGTGAACTTTAACAAGACCTGGACTAAAGTAATTCTAAGCAAATCTCATAGAAAGGGGTACAGAGCCTTATGGTAGTTGTTCTTTTCTTTTCTCCTCCTTTTCTTTTCTTTTCTTTTCTTTTCTTTTCTTTTCTTTTCTTTTCTTTCCTTTCATTTTCCTTTTTTCTTTTTTCCTTTTTTTCCTTTCCCCTTTCCCCTTTCCCTTTTTTCCTTTCCCCTTTCCCCTTTTTCCTGTTTCTTCTTTCCTTTCCTTTTTCCTTTCCTTTCCTTTCCTTTCCTTTCCTTTCCTTTCCTTTCCTTTCCTTTCCTTTCCTTTCCTTTCCTTTCCTTTCCTTTCCTTTCCTTTCCCTCTCTTTCTCTCTCTCTCTCTTTCTTTCTTTCTTTCTTTCTTTTTTTCTTTCTTTCTTTTTTTTTCTGGAATGGTGGAGTCTGTTCTAGCAACCTCAAAGACCTCTCAGGAGCTAATAGAATGTTTAGCAACAAGCTCCTTGACACATAAGTGCTAAAAATGCATGTTATAGACCATATCAGAAGAGATTCTTTTTCTCTTTTTTCTTTTCTTTTCTCTTTTTTTTTCTTTTTAAGAATTCATTGTGCCTTTATTGGATTTTTTCTTGGATATTTTCTTATTTACATTTCAAATGTTTTTCCCTTTCCAGGTCTCCCCTTTGGAGAGACCACCTATCCCATCCCCCTTCCTCCTGCCTCTATGATGGTGCTCCCCATCCCCAAACACACACACACACTACCATCCTCCTGTCCTAGCATTCCCCTACACTGGGACATCAAACACCCTCAGGCCCGAGGGTCTCTCCTCCCATTGATGTCCAACAAGGCCATCTTCTGCCACATATGTGGCCAGTGCCATGGGTCGCTCCATGTGTATTCTTTGGTTGGTGGCCTAGTCCTCAGGAGCTCCGGGGGTTCTGGCCTGTTGACACTGTTGCTCCCTCCATGGGGCTGCAAATCCCCTCATCTCTTTCAGGCCCTTCTCCAACTCCTTCATCCATCAGGGACCCCAGCTCAGTCCAATGGTTGGCTGTGAGTCTCCTCCTCTGTATTTATCAGGCTCTGGCAGAGCCTCGGAGGAGACAGCCATATCAGGCTTCCATCAGTAAGCACTGGCCGGCATCCACAATAACATCCAGGTTTGGTGGCTGTATGTGGGATGGATCCCCAGGTGGGGCAGTGTCTGGATGGAACCTTTCGTTCAGGCTCTGTTCCACACTTTGTCCCCATATTTCCTCCTGTGAGTATTTTACTCACCCAGCTACATAGCACTGAAGCATCCACATTATGGTAGCTTTAAAATACTTTTATATTCAGCACCACGGGAACAGACAAATATGATGCATATTACTTGATAGTGGAACAATCATGATAAGAAGGTTAATTTGATATTTTTATGCAAAATAACATACATTTTAAAGATCAGACTTGTCACTTAAAATAGCTTTACAATGATAAACTAGGATGGTCATAAGAAAGCAGAAGAAGAGCTATCAAAACATCAGTGGAATATCTCCACTTGAAAGGAGACTCAGCACAGTCACTGGGCATATGGAAATGATTGTGACATATAGAATGTTGCCTTGTTTTCCTTTTTATGGAATGTGCTCACAATGGTAATGTAAATATTCCTTTTCCCTTAGCAATCCATTAGGCTTAATCATGGTTGTAAGTAACATTCTGTATATTAAACACATTTACATATAATTTGTCAATAATTTCTAAAGATACAATCAGGCATCTGATAGTAAGATCACAATGCTGAGAATCAAGAGCCTATTTCAAATTTAAAGTTTTACCTGTATTTACATTGAGTTCTGAAATGTAATTTTAATTTAGTCACTCTATGAAGTTTGATATGATTTCCTATATTTCATGACCTATCAATTTCTCTTTGATTTTTTAAAATGATCCTTTCTTAACTTCAAATGAACAGGTTTTATGCCTATGTATGCAAAATGTCATTGTATATTTTTATAATTTTAATATAGCAAGGAAATGTATTTTTATTAATAAGAATACAATAGTACTGTTAAATATTTTAATCTGTATTATTCCTTTAAATACAATGGATACAGGTAAATATCAATAGTTAATTAATGTCTATGAGGACTAATTATTAATAGATTCATTAATAGACACTGAGTTTATATGTAGATTAGTAAGCTCATTGGGATCTGATATGAAATTATTGAAGTGATTTTACTACAGGTATATGACTCTCCATTGAATATTAAGAATAAATAAGCCTTAATGAAAAAGAACACTAGAATAAAAAATCTTACACATAAGAATGGTATCTAATCAAGACACTAGGAAGAGATAAACACTACTTAGACATTCGACTGTCAATATTGGCATTATATGACCCCTCTATTATGTGTTATATTGCACATCTGTTTACAGAGTCTAATATTAGAAATAAATTAAATTGCTTGGAGTTTTGGAACACTTCCTTTGTAGACATAAAGATTAAATTTCTCTCTCATGGAGGAAGAGCAAGTATTGCATGTGCAGCTGTTTAATCCCCATAATCTATTACCCAATCACAATTCCCACAAAAATTAAAAAGCTTGTTAAAAGATAAGACATTATCTCCTCACAGAGGGCTACTTCTAAGTCCCTTAAAAATTACTCCAGTGAAATTTTCTTGTAAATTAATTTAAATTTAAAAATAGACTTAATAGAGGCAAGACAGTCTTATACATTAATGATGAACGGGGATACAGGGATAGCTCTGTTAGCGCAGTTGGAGACCTCTGTTTGCAAGCATGTGATCCTATGTATTTACTGCTCCCTAATGGCTCATTAAGTTTGCTTAGAGAAAAGTTTGCTTTTCACTCACTTATGAACAGCTACCAGTTAGTTCCTTATTGAAAACATGAGGTAAAATTTTCTTAACCAACTTTTTAAAAACAGGTATCTTACAAATTATTTCAAATGTCAAGTTGTGTTCTGAAAAATTTTGATCCTCTGATTAACAAATAAGCTTTATCTGTGAGGTGGTGGGTGGTTCATGCCTTTAATCCCAGCACCCCAGAGACAGAGGCAGGCAAATCTCTGTGAGGTTGAGATCTCTTTGGTCTACCCAAGGCAAGCAAGGATGTTACACAGAGAAACCTTTTCTTAAACAAACCAAAAATCATAAACATACAAGAAACAAATGAGCTTATATGAAGTAATTCAAATATATATATCTGAATTTGTGATATATATATAATTTCCCATGGATTTGATATAAATATTGATGTGCAAGGACTCAGTGGAACTGATCATGACTAAAAGCCTGAGACTGTAGTAGATGGTAACATTTATGATGCCCAAAGCAGTTTCACTTTAATAATTAATTTCATGCTTGTGAAGTGGAAGATAAATATGTTAATAGTAATATAAAATTTCCTTCACACTTTAAAGGTATATTCTTTATGAAAAAAAATGTCAAACTCAAAAAACTAGATTGCTAGACCTTCTTGGATCTCTAATTTAGGATTTTCTCTTTCAAATTATGTTCTGGTTTTTGTTTGCTTCTTGTTTTTTTTTTTGTTGTTGTTGTTCTTTTGTTTGTTTTGATTTTTATATATCAGAGAACATTCCATAAATATCACCAGATTATAATTAAGAACACAATCTCTTTTAATAATGAAGTGGGTGAGGAGGTAGTGGTGAAGTATAATCCCGTAGCTAGCCTCTCTGCTTTGGACTTTACATTTACAAACTCTATACAGTTAGCAAGATGGGCATTAAAAGCAACCATTTGCTTATATCTGTGAATTGGTTTCTGATTTTGTAGTGTAAGAGTAAATCACAAAAATCAGCCTTGTTGGCAAAACGACCCAAGACACTTTCTCAAATACTCATATACTGCAACTTGCATCAGTCTACAATAAGGTCAAAGATGTTTCATTAACAATAGTTAGCATTAAACAACTTTGAGTTTAATTGAGTTCAATCTGTTATCTTCAAAACTATGAAGATAATAGAATTCATTGAGCCTAAATCACAAAACTACTATTTTTTTCTATTTATGTAAAAATATTATGCATCATCTTGTAAAGATATCCCATTGTGTTCTGTATAAAATTATCAATATTGACAAGGGACTTCATCTTACAAACATTATAAAAGAAAACATATTTCTTTCTTACCATCGTTGAAAACAAGATTAATAAATTTCTTATTATCTTAAGCAAAAATTGTGAACTTTTTAGTAAAAGGGAAAGATTTCCCAAATAGAACTGACTATGAAATAAAAAATTGATGTACTAATCTGGGACAAGTAGTGACATTTACAGCAGGTCAACTCTGTCATTCACACATTTTGTTTCTTTTATTTGTACAAAAGGAAGCATGTTATTCAAATTTAATGTTTTATCATAGTGGACAGAATATGTAGATTGTAGTATCAATTACTCACAACACCTTTGGCACTACTTTCAACTAAAAGTGGCATCTATGTGATTAAATATTTACCATCAAGAATATTTTCTGTGATGTGAAGATGGCTTTTAGTTCAGTATTTATTTTCCAGTCATAATGATCATGAACAGAAGTTTCACTGTTTTGAAATATACATGGTTATATTTGTCCTATTCGAGAATTGAGCTTTTGTGAACAATGATAGAAAAACAAACAAAGTAATGAATAATTACAAAGAAAAATCATAGGATTGCTTAAACTGCCATTATTAATACCGGGGATTCTGTGGGTGGATTAGACTTAGTTCTGCATGAACTCTGAAGTTGTACATGTGTCTGCATTTAGTAAGTGCTTGGCTAAGCAGATGATGTCTACATGCCTGTGGTTCATTGCATACTGCTTCTGATAATTTTGGCCTCTAGCATAAGCCATTTTGTACATGAGTAGTTATCTTAAAGGGTCACATCCCTACAGAATAATCACCAATGTGCACATGGTCATCATAAATCTACCACACAGACACATAGAAATCCCTGTCTGTATGAAGTAAATGAGCGAAGTCTGGGTCTGGGAGACATGTTTTCTTGAGGTAAGATAAAAACGTATGGGTTGAGCTGACATAGGATGAGACTGTGTCCATAGAGCTTTGTATAAGTTGCTTCCTGTTGTCAATATTCATGTCATCCTTCTAAATGAAACAAATAAAATACCTAATTTTCACCAGTTTTAAGTCAAAGAATTTTGTGTCTAATAAAATTTCATTTTTCTACTTCCTTGTTTCATTTATTGTGTGAAATAATTCATGTGCTTCTTTCTTTTATTTTACTGTAACTTATGTTTCTTGGAATATACACAGAAGCATTTTTGAGGCATGTCTATTTCATTGTCATCTCTATTCATATTTGGCAAGTGGATGGGAGGCAGTTTATCCTTTCAGTGTGAGAATGTTCTGAAGCAATGCATCATCAGAACTTAAAGCAGAAACTATATTAAACGTGTAATTCACATGTTAATTCAAAATCTTTTTCTTTATATCTTACCTTTTGTATTAGGTAACATGGCTCTCCTTGACCCAACATGGGATATAGGAAACAGCCTTTTTATTTAATGCCTTCTTACATTGAAGTTACTGTCATTTGGCACCTCAGAAGTATTTGGAATATCTACCACAAGGCTTGACACATGGGATGAGTACTGAAAGCTTGTAAAACTCAAAGTTCACTTCCCCAACTCTAGTTTTCTAATTCCTAGAGGAACACAGGCTAGTTTTACCATACTGCCATTTGTTATACTTTATTTTTTTTAGCTTAAAAATATTTTCTTCTCATAATTCCTTGTTTTCATTGGTACAATTACAGTGTCAGTGTTTTCTGTTTAATTTTAAAATATTTTCTATAGCTTTCAGCAGGAGGATTGTAATGCTATATAGTTTATCTTCATGGTGGACTCAGACAGATTGCATTATGATTTAAAAAAGTATTCTAAAAATTTGTATGTTTTTAAATGTTTGCAAGAATATTAAAAACAGCTATAATCCATCCATGCTTAGGTCTAACAGTAATGGTCAAGAGAGAATTAAGTCATTGTATTTAGATCTAATTATTCTGAGGATTTTTTTTATTATGTCATCACTATATTTTTGTAGTTTAATAATAATCTCTGCATTCATTTTCATTTTATCCTACAGATTTTTAAATATTAAAAGTATGAGGATATTTTTCCATTGCTATTATTCACTTGCTATTCTTCAGGATATTAAAATTATATGACTGTATATATTGTCATATTTGTGTTACCATTTCTTCATGATATTTAAATTATATTTTAATTCATAGTTTGTTCAAATTACTGTTCATATCTATACAAATATATATTTTATGTCCCTAGATTCACTTTAATCCATAATTGGTTTATTAAATATTCTTATTAAATACTAAATGACACTTTTCTTGGACAGTTTACAATGTGGCCCATGTAAGTTAGTTATCTTTAAATGTACTTTACAATCCTTCCTCCTTATCTTACACAGGATTTTCTGAGCTCTGGCTAATATTTGACTGTCGGTCTCTGTATCTACTACCATTAGTTGATGGATGAAGCCTCTCAGATGACGATGGTCATGGTAGGCTCTTGTCTATGAATATTATTAAAAACAATTTCGTTGACCTTGTTGTTGTTGTTGTTCTGAGCTATCTAGATTCTGGTTCCTGGTTCTATAAGAAATATTACGCATGGGGTCCCTCCAGTGTCATGAGCCTCTGTTGTCCTCTCCAAGGCTTATTGATGAATAAACTTACCCTTTCCAGCTCTTTCTGAGCTCTGGGTGTCTAGTTCAATTTAACTGTTCTGGGCCAAACTCCTCTCCAAGATGACTGATTCAAACTATCTATTATGGGGTTGTTTCCCGAATTGCTCTGCTTGACCTTAAGCTAACTATGGATTTTTTCTTTTTTAATTTCTGCCTCCTTATTCTCTGGCTTCAACTGCCTCTGCTGACCTGCATTGAATGAACCACATAAACTGAACTCAACTGAACCCCTGCATTGCCTTGTCTGAACTTGCTTGAACTGTGCTCACTGACTCACTCTTCTTTCCTCTTAAGTAGCCTTTTTCCTGTCCTCATGAGGGTTGGCTCTATTCTATTTCTGACTCGTTCTGTCAGAGCTTTCTCTGATTTTTCACTTTTTACCTCAATTAGACATAATTGTTTGGAATAAAAGGTGTCTATGAAAGGTGTGTCTGTCCTCCAGTCCTAATGGATTGAAAGTGTGTACTCCAGCCAGAGAAATTATAAATGTGTCATTCCAGCCGGGTCACACAGAACTAGAAGTTCTTTGGATGTGATCCATTGCCAGAACAGCCACTTTGCTGGATAAAAATTCTTCTACAGGCTGGTCACTCCTACAGTTCTTTACCCCAGTACATCTTTCAGGGAAGATGCATTGTAGGTTGCAGGTTTTGTGGCTGCTTTGGTGTCCCAGTTCTTCTATTGGGGAGGACAAATGAAATTGGGGGGGACATGTTTGGGGGCAATGGAAACTCTAAGGAATCTGTGAGGACGATCTTTCCAAAATGTTGATGAATGTAAAGAGAACTACACAAATACAATGAGAGGAATTAAAATTGAAAAGTAGGAAAGATGTGCATGGAATTAGAAACCTCATGGGGAGTGGGAACTTGAAGAGCCCAGCTCCAGTAGAAACTCAGGGCATCAAGTGAGGGATGGGGTTGCCATCCCACAGTCAAAACCTCTGACCTAGAATTGTTCCTGTCTGAATGAGCTGCAGGGACAAAAATGGAGAAGAGCCTGAGGGAAAGAAAGTCCAATGACAGACCCAACTTGAGATCCAGTTCAAGGGGAGGCCCCAGGTCCTGACACCATTACTGGTGCTATGGTGTGCTTAGTATATCTGCCCTCTGAAAGGCCTGGCAGGCACCTGAAAGAGTCAGATGTAGATAGTTACACCCAACCAATGGACAAAAGCTGCTGACCTCTGAGGTTAAATTAGGAGAAAGCTGGAAGAAGCTGAAGAGGGCGGTGAGCTTATAAAAAAAAAAAAAAGCCAGCAGTCTCAACTCACCTGGACCCCCAAGATCTCTCAGACACTGAGTCAACAATCAGGAAGAATATACCAGCTGATATGAGACCTCCCTGACACATATACAGAAGAGGATTGCCAGGTATGGACTCAGTGAGAGAAGATGCACCTAACCCTCAAGAGACTTGAGGCCCCAGGGAGTGGGGAGATCTGGTGGGGTTGAGGCATCTTCTTGGAGACATGAGGTGTGGCAGGAGGAGGTAGGGGAGGAGGATCAGTCAGAAGGCAGACCTGGAAGTGGATAAAGACTGGACTGTAAAAAAGGTTAAAAAATAAAATAATAAAAAATAATAAGTTTTTGAAAATATCTTCATGAATAGTATAGTGTCACTCCAAAATTTACTAAAAATGTAACTTACATAGTTTCATCTCCCAGTATGTTTCATGTCTAGTGGGACAAATCTATTTAGAATTATTAAGTACATTGCTTAAGAACAGAATAATTCTTAAAGAATGCAGCAAGAATTCACAATGTATTCCTAACTTGATTCTCTCATATATTTAAAGACCATTATTACAGAAACAAAGAAAAATGATTTATCTATTTAATAAAATATGATTTCTTTAAAGTTGAGCTAATACACTGTGGGGAATTTCAGGCTGGTCTCCAGTTGAGCTGAGGTCTGAACCCCGATGGTCATAATTCACCTTCATGACACGGTAAGCATTCCTTTATGCTCCTGGAACTCTGGCTCCTGCCTAAGTTACCAGCCCCTACAGCCCCCACAAGAGAAGCATGGTCTGGTCGGTAGTCAGGTAGACAATGGCCCAAGCTTCTGACCTTCAGGCTAAACTCCTCCCCAGTTACCTAGCAACAGTAAAGACCATAAAAAGGGGTATTCAGCCTCACCTTGCTCTCTTGCTGCTTACTCTCTTACTTGTCTCCCTCTTACCCTTCTCTCTCTCCCCCTCTCTCCTCTCCCTTTGTCTTCTCTCCTCCCTCCTTTCTCTTTGTCTTCCCTCTCCTCTCTCCTTTCCTCTCTCCGTCTTATTTCTTACTCTCTTTCTCTCTAGCCTTCTCTCTCTCTTTCTCTCTCTCTTTTCTACCTTCTCTTTTCCTCCCTCCCTTTCTATAATAAAGCTCTTAAACCATAGAGAGTCTCTGCTCCATTAAGATCTGCCGTGCACGCCTGCAGGTGTTGGGAATCTCTTCCCTCATTCCTCTCTCCTATAACCCTGGGGCTTTAGCAAGGTAGCTCCATGGTCCCCAGGTAGGGCTGCCCCATGACTGCCCCCTGAAGAGTGGGATAGAGGAATGCCCACTGAGGGATGACTGGATAGGGAGATTTCAGCCCTTCCATGCCTGACTGACCAGAGAATAGGGAACACTCTAGTGGGGCGTGGGTCTTTTCCTCCACCCACACCCCATCCCCAGGGCCCCCCTTTTTTCCCCAACAATACACAAGAAGAATCTTTCCATACATTATCTAATGCTTTTATTGACTTCAGAAATAAAAAATAAAATCCACTGGTCTCAATTACATCTGACTACCCATTCTGCATTATTAAAGAAAAATTAGCTCAGTGAATAATTTATTTGTAATTTAACTCTACTTATATCATGTAAACCAAAGTCAATATAAAAAAATAAAGAATTTATTCAGAAAATTTAAATCATTAGACAAGCAGTTTGACTAGAAGAAATTGTCTTAGGGAAATATCAAGGAAATGAAATGAGTGACACTAGAAATTATTATTTGGAATTTTATGGTTTACATTTCTTGTTGATATAAGAAAGTATGAAATGATATCCAAAAGGAAGAAACTTGAAGAAATCCTGGATATTTATATTGTCTTGTACCTTAAGGGAATACACACCATGGTAGTGAGGAGGGTATCAAAGGGATAAGGTGACTACACATTACTTCAACACTTAAGCATTTGGGAGAGGTGGACAATGGCTCACATAATACTAAACTTGTTTTCTGCTCTTAATTCCTTTGAAGAGCCCCATCAAAGAGATGTGGGTTTCCCAATTATAGGTGGGACTTCATTCTCCATTTAAACCTTTATAGATATGACCTAACAGATATACCCAGAGATTTATGTCTATGTAATTCTAAAACAAGTTGAGAAGACAAAATAATTCATGAAGAATTTTTTTTTAATTAAAGATGTATTTTGGCAAGCAATCATTGAACTGTTACTATTGCTAGGCCATAGGATGGATTGTAAAAGGTGATATAAGATACTTCTTTGAGTGGAAAGGAGCATGTCATAGCTATTACCAGTTGTCAACTTAACTATATCTGAGATGAACTTCAATCCAGAAATGGAGAGAACTCCTACAATCTGGATCTTGAAAGATAGTGACCATGAAAATCTTAGGCCCAGGTAAGGTGGTACAAGCCTTTAATCCCAGAAGACAGAGGCAAGCAGATATCCAAGTTCAAGGTCAGCCTGGAACAGAGCAAGTTCCAAATAAAGAATAGCTTACGTCCAGGCATGGTGGTACACACCTTTAATCTGGACCATACCTTCTACTGAAGGCCTACCTAAGGACATTGGAAAGAAGGCTTCCGTCTTCTTTGCCTCCTTGCACTTGCTTGCCAGCACCTCTATTGGCACCTACTTCTTCAGAATTCCATCTTATACAGGAGACCAGCTGTTAATACCTACCCTCATGGGACTGAGCAACTACTACGTTCTTGAGCTGCCCATTAACAGCTGCCTATTGTTGGGTTAGTTGGACTGCAGACTGTAGGTAATTCTAATAATTTCCCTTAATAAATAGAGACATTTCATAAGTTCTACACCTCTAGAAAACCCTGGATAATACAGGGCACATCAAATAATGTTACCACCTCAAAGCCCAACCATGGGGATTTGTGCAGAGGATACTGAGATTGTTTATGTGTGTTTTCTAATTATCCCCAACCAGGGCACCATCTGTGCTAACCCAACAAAATGCAAAGCAAGGATATAACACACACATAGGTTACTTTTGTAGATTAGAAAGCTCACTTCAAGACAGTAATGTTCAGTCATTCAAGAACCAAGAACAAATGCTTAACACAAAGAAAGTATTTCAAAAGAATTGATGAATCAACAGATACATAGATAGATAGATAGATAGATAGATAGATAGATAGATCAGAAGTTGGATAACTAATTATACATATACATATGTTTATATACATGTATGCATATTTTATATACTAATTTTGTGTATATATATATATATATATATATATATATATATATATATATATTCAAAGTATAGATTACAGAATAAGTCACACAGACACACGCCATATATATATGAATGGTATTACACATTTTACTTTCTATTCTCTTTATTTGTTGGTTGCTCAACCAAATTCCATTTTTAAATAATAATACTAAAATTGTTTCACTAACCAGGCAATTTTACCATAAAATTGCTAATTACTGATAGTATTTTTACTGGTGCTCTTGAATGAAATTGGGATTCTTTTTTTGCTTTCACCCATTAACTGAATGTTTTTTTTATTTCCCAATTGGGCCTACAGGTGAATAAAGTTGGATTTGTTTGAACACTGGTCACAGAGCTCCCATGCTTAGAGTAGTTTCTCCTTTTTGACTGGAAAAGCAAAGAAAGAGGGTAGGTCTATTTAATGCCTATGTGAAATAGAACAGGATTCATTCTATGAAATACTCAGACATCAGTAGGGATATTATGTTGGGAGAAAATAAAAGGCAAGTTAGGAAACCCTAAGTTCTTTGTTTAAATACTTACATCTTAGAAGAAACAGAAAACTGAGGCCTAACCCTAGGCACAGACATACTCTGCTCACTTTTCTCTTTATGTTTAAGTTTCCTGCTTTGTAAAAGACATAATCTTAAAGTCATTATTAATCATTATTAGAGAATCTAAAGTATCCAGGAGAGACTCTAGTATTCAGGGTTGCTATCAAAATTTAACACATGTTATACAAGGAAAATCTGAAAGAATAAGAATTAAAGCAAAAAGCAAGAGATAATCATCTCTTACTGGTCCAACAAAGTTTACAAGACTTAGGTAGAAAAACTAAAATTAATTTGTGACCTTGAAGATAGAAGAAGGGAGGCCATCCAAAGTCTAGACAAATGAAAATAAAGCCTTGAATAAAAGAGCAGTGAAATGCAGTACAAATTCAAAAGCTACAGCGTGTAGCTGATAGAACATCAGAGATTAAAGTGAGCATAGGGTGGGACAAAATACTTGACTGAAAGGACATTTTCCTAAGTGAAGATACAGTTATAGATTCAGCATAATGTGTTCTTCCAGCTTGTTGAGGAATGCAAAAACAAATATTGCATAATCAAATTGCCTAACATAAATGACAAAGTCAAAATCTTCAGGTAGGCTTGTAAATAAATCTTATTACAAATGGAGGTAAACTCACCCTATGATTTTTTTTTTTCCTACTTAAGTAGAACTGGGAGGCCTGGAGCCGCCTTTGTGGATCAAGGTAGATGCAGCCACACAAACATACTCCTGCCACAGTCGGCAAAGGTCTAGGATTAAGGTAATTTCATGTGCCACGACTCTGGCAGCAGAGTTGTGTTTGTACTTATTAGAAATAAAAAATAACCAAGTAATATGAAGTGGTAGATTTACATTTCCACAGGAAAGTAACACACCACCATAAAAGCAACAAAATAAAATATAAACTTTTATAGTCTAAGGATGGTAGGTGGAGCACCGTCATAGAAGCAGGGTGTTTGTGGCGGGGAAACCAGAAAGAGGGATAACATTTAAAATGTAAGTAGATAAAATAACCAATAAAAATTTAAAAAGAAAAGCAATATATTTCAGAATAATATCAACAATATATTTTATATTTAGTCAAAATGTTAGAACTAATGTGTATATATATAAATATAGAAATTTGTATTTATATATACATAAGCTCTATCATTATATATATATATACATATATATATGAGAATAGCTGTTATTAACTTGTTATTAACCTGTATTGAATTATTAAAGAATCAATAAAAAAGAGCTAAGGTTTAATGCATCTTGGTTGTAACATAGGAAGTTGAATGAATTGCTCTTAGATGAGCAAACAAATAAAATTGGGATTCTTAAAATTAAAAATGAATGCTGCATTTTACATACATATAAATATTTTCTAACTTTATCTTGGCTGGGCCTATCAATGCTGGTTCACCTTGCATAATTATTATACCACTAGTATGTTTTAAAATAGATAATTACAGTTATTCTTTCAACAATGCCTAAAATGAACAAGTGAATGAAATAAATTTGTGTGTGATGTTGAAAATTGTATCCATAGTTTTAGAAGTGTATAAAGTTTTACTTAAGAAAAACATGCTTCGTATATATAGTCCCATTTATCTGTGAGAGGCAGATGTAAAATCACTTCCATGTACATAACTCAACTCCCTGTAAAATATTCAATTCCAAGACCTACAATAAATAATTTCACCTTGGTACATGACTTTCTTCATGCTATTACAAAAAGAAAGGTATTTTAGCTGACACTTTCAAATGACGGAGTTATTAACTAACACAAAAGACTATTGAAATGTTTAGTGACGATTTCCAAAGCAACATTTATTGGGATAACACTCTGATAATTAGATAAAATATTTCCATAATCTGTATTCTAGTCAACAGAATAGCTTCTCAAGTGGCAATAATAACAATTATCTTTCCAACCTCCTCCTGATGCTACTTTCTACTTTGAATTATACAAACAAAGTGAAGCTAAATGCCATTCTACCCACACACAATATTTTGTGTTCATTTCCATCTTGACTCTTCACAGAGCTTAGTTGCCTGAAGCATTTATAAAGTCAATCCTATTAAATAGTGAACATTATAAAAGTTACTCAGATAACATATTTGATCCTGTTTTCTGAATAATTAATTTCAGATTTAGCATGTTTTCTAATTGGAGAAAGAAAATATATAGGTTACAAGATTAGTCAGTATTTTAAAATCTAAAAGAATTGAATGAGAGGTGTTTATATTAATCTTCCTGCTTCCTCTCAGTATTTTCATAATGTCACTTTAGATTTTGATTATATACTAACATATGTACCTTTATAATTATCTTTTTAAATTGAACAACACAAATCAGCAAATTATTATTTAACTTTGAATTAATTTATGAAATTGATTTGTAGTGGTACATTTGGTATTTGGTAAGATACTATTGATAATTTGGAATTGCTCAGTTTTTCAAGAAAAAAATTAAATTCTTATGTTTCTTACAGTATTTCTAACAAATCATCTGGCTTTTTTCTATCCACAGAGAAGAAGTCTTTGATAACTATTATATATTAACAAAACATGAAAACTACATAATGACATGTTCTGTCTGACAATGTATGGGAAGCATTTTAATCCAAATGATGCTGAAAAATCCTTCCCAAACTCAATGACAACTCATTTAGTACATTTTCTCTAACACATACCTTTAAATTATCCATTTTGCCCTGAGATACTAATCCTTTTTAGTACATGGGATATTTTTATTTGTAGCCTTTGTAGGTTACACTACCTATTGCCGTGCCTTTATATTTGATTCTCTAAACACAGTCTTGGTGTCTTTTTCATTAATGAGATAGACTCTTAGATGTGGATTCCATGTCAACCCATCAGTGAGTAAGGATAATAGAGATACAAAGTAATAGGAAGTGATGCAGGAAAGAAATCATACAAGAACAACAGGGAGAAGATTCTCTTAAACATGTATTCACTGTTAGGAAGTACCATCAAGCAAAGACAGCTAAAATTTTCAGAACAAAAAGTGCTTCTTGTCACACACTTCTCTGAAATCAGAGAACCTGGCCATTTAGAAAACCTATAGCTGTGGCCATGAAGCTTAGGGTTCATGTAAGTCACAAGCATTTATCACCAACACACATAACATAACTTCTGATGAATTCTCAAATCCAGAGTTATGTGTAAGAATGTTTACAAGTCAGATTGAGGGTTGAAGTATTTTCTCAGAAAGTGATGTAAGACTTATGTTCTGACTAGAGCCCTTAGGTTACCTCGGGAGAAGTTCACGAGATGCCTTGAGGAGAAAAGACTGAAACTGAGGCAAGAACAGTTGAGGCTGGAGGACTGAAGCTGGACATGTTATAAAGTGAGGATGAAGGGGTGGGAACAGGGTGGAAAGTGGATTTTAAAGAATTCTGACAATTAAGCAAAAAGGGGGCGAGGTAGGGAGAGGGGAGCCACTGTATATTTTTCACCACTACCAGAATATATAACCTTATTAAGGGAAATGAGAAGAGACCTGAATTTCGGGGGTTAAAAAAAAAGTTGGCCAACCACACTACTCCTGGGAATGAGACCTAACAGGAATTGTTGTTGATAGACTCAATTACACTCCATGGGAGAAAACCGATTTTCTCCTTAGCGGCAGGTATCAATTGAAAATAGTCTCTTGGTTAGGAGCATGAATTTATGACAACTTCTTCTTCTCAACCCTGAGATTTTTTCTGGTTTGAACCGCTACAAGTCTTGGGCAGGCCATCAATAATTATCATTGCTGATCGATGTTAAGCATTACATGTCCATTCACTGATCATATCCACTAGTATCCGCTGATATTAATTTATGTTTGGAAGTCTTAGCATGTCTCTTAAAGTACAAATAAGTGCCATTCCAAGATAACAACCTTAAGAGTCTCTGTGACCCTGAGCAGAGCATGAAAAACTATCAAATATCACATAACAGACTAGCTATTTAATGCTATTTCTCTGAAGAAAACATGACTGTATTCCTTTTGTTTCTCAGTTTAATAGACAGCTCAAATTATCTAAAAATCAATCTGTTTATTTACGCTGATTTATTAGAAAATGCAATCAACTTTAATTCAAGTTATTTTACTGTAAATGCAGTTGGGAATTCTGTCTTCACTTGTGAAGAACACCAAATGTTCTTTTCCAAACACGTGGTCTTAAGGATGTGTCTGTTTGTATTTCCTTATATAAATTCCCTTGGATTTGAATTTACTAGCTTTAGTTCTACTGAACTTACATAACTTCCTTCAGCTAGTGTTTATACATAATATAAAATAGATTTTAACAAACTGTTTTCCCCTCTTCCTTTTCTTTAATAATATAATTTCTGATACATTGCAACTTAGATCCTGATGTTATTAAATATCACTTATCATTTCCCTCTTATCTTTTAGCCCAATTTAAAGTTTTCCTTCACATTTCTCATTTGTCATCAACACAGCTTTCTAATATGCTTCTTCAACTGCAGAGACTTTTTTTCTCTCTCTCTTCCCTTCCCTTTTTATACTGCGTGATTTCAAAAGTTGATCAGTGGTAGTTTTCCATGGCTGACTTGAGAGAAAATCATTTTTTCTTTCTTTTGTTTTTAACAACATTGAAACAGTGTGGTCCAACTTCCTGAGGCTCACATCCTTTTATGTGCCCTTGCTTTCATCTTTCCTCATTATCTACCCAGCTCATTAAGATTCTCCTCATGCTTTTGACTTGGGAGTGCATGTTGGTTTATGAGTCTCCAGGGTTCATAACCCAGAAACTTGGACAGCTTCACTGCCTGTGACCTTCCTGTATCCTGTTGCATGTATTTGATAATTGGGGTCTTTAATTTCAACTAACTCCCATGACGGCCAATTTCAGAGACTTCATCAGGTTGGTTGCTAAGTTTCTCACTGTACACATGATGATGGGTCACAGTGTTATGTTTCATAAGGCCATCACGTGGCTTCCTCTAACAACAATTTTGATATAATACTGTCTCACAGATCTTAAAGTTTGATGCAATTCATTTATGTTTTGAGACTCAAGAGAATGTCTTGTCATCTAGTGTTGTGAGGTGTTAGTCTGTTTTCTGGCTTGTTTTCTTTTTCTTTCTTTGAAACTGCTTTTTAAATAAGAATTTCTGTCAATAAATATTTACCATTATTAGTGCACTTTTCCTGAAGTAGATTTGTAAATAATACTTAATTCTAAAAGCACATTGCAATATGTCATGTATTTACTAATAAAATTATTGTAATATAAAATAATATATCAGTCATGTACACTCAGTCTTAGGTCAACAATACAGGACTGCAGTTTATAATATGCTGTAAAAGGAAATATATCAGGACAATCTCAAAAGTGTTGCAAGTTCCAAGAGGAACACAATTATAAATCTCATCATTCAATAAATAAATATGGCTAAACTAGTCATTCAGTTTGTGTATCATTGCTGTTGATGGAGTACAGAGAGTCTTAAGGGCTTTTTCAATTTTAGTATATGTGCTGCCGAAGCGAGCATGGCTTAAAGGCTTTTGATAAAGTTAAATTTAAAAACAATTACAGTCATTTTTTTAAATCACAATATACTTATAAAATTGTAAATACTCCTTCTTTAACAAAAAATGTACAGATGGTGAAAATGCAAACAGAGGTTAACAAAACAGTAAAATAACAATCTGCATGGTGAGTTTAAAGCCCCTGCTTACCCTTAACATATGTGTTCTAATATGCTTTGCTATATGTTGAGTAAACATTTGTGACAGTCATGCATAATGAATACAAAATTTAGACCTTTTAAATTTTTACAAATTATGAAGCTATTGGTTATCAGTGCTTTTCCCCCTCTCATCAAAACAATCTTATTTATGAAGAAACAATCTGCTGCAGATTCATAAGAATAGTCTATATATTCTTATATATAGTCATGGCATGAGAAGGCAGCAATATAAATCAAAGGAAAAGGAACGGAAGTATGTGGGAAACATGGAGCACAAAGGAGAAGGATCAAGAGAGGAAGATGAGAAAGAAGGAGAGGAGAAGGAGATGGCAAGGAAGAGAAAATTGTAGGAGAAGAAGAGCATAGTATAAAAATACCATGAGAAATACCCTCCGGTGCCACAACACAGCAATATGGAACTATACATATTGTCTAACAGAATGAGGTCTGAAGAATTATGTCATAAATACACAATGAAAGAGTTTCCAGTCATCATTGAAGAAGAAAGATATGTTATTTGCAGTAAGATGTATGCAAGATTTATTAACTTTTATAGTTTTAACTTTTTATATAAATATGTGTGTCTGTGACAAAAATTAGAAAGAAATATATAGGGGAACAAAAAAGCCTAATGAGAGGGCTGAAGGAATAGAAAGTAGAGTTTTATGGAATAGAGGAGAATCTGCTGACCATATATAATTTACTTTTGTGAAATATCCATTAACAAAATTATCTATGTATGAAAAATATATGAATATATATTATAAACATAAAAAAACTACATGAGGAAATGAATTAAGGAGCTGAGGAATTAACCTGTAGCACTCTCTGGACCTTCATTGTGTTACATTATCCTTTAAATATTTGAATTATGACACAATTGTTTTTATAACTTGGTTTTGACAGATTCAAAATATCTCTCCCTCTAGTTCACACAACTACTCCTTTCTTCAACAATGCTTGCCACCTAGATAACACAAGGATAACTTCAAAGTTTTTTTTCCATTTTTTTATTAGGTATTTAGCTCATTTACATTTGCAATGCTATACCAAAAGTCCCCCATAACCCCCCCCCACTCCCCTAACCACCCCTTTTTGGCCCTGGTGTTCCCCTGTACTGGGGCATATAAAGTTTGCAAGTCCAATGGGCCTCTCTTTGCAGTGATGGCCGACTAGGCCATCTTTTGATACTGGCTAGACAAACTTCAAAGTTTTTTAAGAGCACAGAATCTATATAGCACAAGTTGTTAATATAACCTCCTCAAAGACTATTGCAAATTGGAGGAATATATAGCAATTGCCTTAAGTTAGTGAGCTTTGAAAGTTAGTTCTGGATCAATCAATTAGACTGACCAACATGCCAGCTTTCATAAATGGTAACTTTGCTAATAATTTGTTACAGTATCTTATGTTTAATGATACATTATTTCATTGATTTCATCTTAATCAGCACTGCTGTCTGTCATTAATCATTCTAATTAGCCTTTCTTTGGTCATTCTTGGTTTTAAGGACTGCCTGGTATGAATAAATGGAACATTTTAGTTTTAATACACTTGTTTGTTCCTGCGAATTCCCGAGGAACTGTGGAGTTGTACATTATGAATTTCTCATAATTTCTGTACATATATTTCAAACAGTGTGATGAAAAAAAGTTAGATGAGAGAGGAAACTCAGCTGAAGTCTCTTATCACATCACACTAAGGAAGTTGCTTTCTTTCCAGAATGATAATCCTGGATCTAGTGTCCTTTTTGCCCTGGCTATGAAACCCAAACAAATTTCTCTGTGATCCAAATCCTGCTGGAATTAAGAAAGGAGTATATGCAATGGGACTTCCAACCTGTCTGATTTGTCATATTTGGAGATGTTCAGCAGTTATGATCTCAAGATGTTCAAAAGTTATGATCACAATATGCCCAGCAATCTATCCACACTCTTCTGTGTCTGAGAGCCCAGATTCAAATTGCATTCTTTCTTATTGTCAGCATTATTTCTCCTTTCTCTGCTATAGGATTGAAGCTAAACTAACTAGGTCCTTTTACGTTCTAATTAAGACAACCATTTTTTTAAAAAAAATTAGCTAGAACAGGTGTGAGACAAAACCTTTCTCAATAATTAGTGTAAATAGACTTTCTCCATTTTTTTCTAAAGCACTCAGTGTCCTGCTTTTCTCACACAGCAGGTGGCAAATGGCTACTGGGAAATTTGTAACAGCAGGGTGTGCAGGCAATAATAATGCCTGCCTCTGCATTGTGAGTCCCAATCCCAAAGCATTTCTTTATGGATTTGAGTCACAAGATAACTAGAGGGCTAATAGAGCAGATACTGTCACCCTTCACAGATAAGAAGATGCATTGCAGAAAGTCTCAGACTAAAATCTCAACAGGAGTGTTTGGGAGAGGAGTCGACCAGTTTTGCAATTTCTTGGCTCTGTTTGGACACAGAGGGTGCTAATGAAATCTTTCGGGAAGAAATTGATCGTCCCCCAAAACAGATGGACAAAACAAATTTAGCAGGTATCTATATCCCAGGACTAGCTGGAATGCTTCCATTTTAAACAAAAAGTTATATGAAATATACGGCATGGTGATCTGGAGATTGTGACAAAGAGGTCCTTGATATATGTATTTGTAAAGCAAATCTGCTTTTCAGCCATGCTTTAAATGAAAAACTTGTTAACAGAGCAGAGTCAATAATCCACATCTACAAATCACCTGAATACGTGTGAAGAAACTTCCAGAAATTTTAGAAATTTCTGAAAATGAATGGCAAGAAAGTACAGTAGCTCACTTCAGCAGTGTTGATAATAGTGAGGCTGAGATGAAATGTATTTTAAATTTGTATTTACTTTTTGATTATTTTATGAGTATTGTATTATATTTAGATAATGCCTCCCATACTCTTTCCATGTTAATTGCTTCTATGATTCTTTTACTCCCTCTCTAATAATTTATCTTTTATTTAATTATTGCTGTTATACAATACACAGGTAAATATATGTGTTTACAAGAACAGCTGTTTGAATCAAAGAAAGAATAGTACTAGTGGCATTGCCTTTCCTATCTTTTAGAGCTATTGTGGTAGAAAAACTAAGACACTGCATCAAAAACAGGCATGGGTTGCTGGTGGGATTACAAGGTTGTACAACCACTCTGGAAATCAGTCTGGCAGTTCCTCAGAAAATCGGACATAGTACTACCAGAAGATCCAGTGATACCTCTCCTGGGCATATACCCAGAAGATGTTTCAACTGGTAATAAGAACACATAATCCACTATGTTCATAGCAGCCTTATTTATAATAGCCAGAAGCTGGAAAGAACCCAGATGTCCCTCAACAGAGGAATGGATACAAAAAATGTGATACATTTATACAATGGAGTACTACTCAGCTATTAAAAACAATGAATTTATGAAATTCTTGGGCAAATGGATGTATCTGGAGGATATCATCCTTAGTGAGGTAACCCAATCACAAAAGAAGTCATTAGTTATGCACTCACTGATAAGTGGATATTAGCCCAGAAACTTCGAATACCCAAGATACAATTTGCAAAACATAAGAAAATCAAGAAGAGGGAAGAACAACGTGTGGATACTTCATTCCTCCTTAGAATAGGGAACAAAATACCCATGAAAGAAGTTACAGAGACAATGTTTGGAGCTAAAACGAAACGATGGACTATCCAGAGACTACCCTACCCAGGGATCCATCCCATAATCAGCAACCAAACCCAGACACTATTGCATATGCCAGCAAGATTTTGCTGAAGAGACCCTGACATAGCTGTCTCATATGAGGCTATGCCTGTGCCTGGCAAATACAGAAGTGGATGCTCACAGTCACCCATAGAATAGAACACAGGGCCCCCAATGGAGAAGCTAGAGAAAGCACCCAAGGAGCTGAAGGGGTCTGCAACCCTCTAGGTCAACAACAATATGAACTAACCAGTACCCCCAGAACTCGTGTCTCTAGCTGCATATGTAGCAGAAGATGGCCTACTCAGCCATCACTGGGGAGAGAGGCCCCTTGGTCTTGCAAACTTTATATCCCCCAGTATAGGGGAACACCAGGGCCAAGAAGTGGGAGTGGGTGGGTAGGGGAGCAGGGCAGGGGGAGGGTATAGGGAAATTTCGGGATAGCATTTGAAATGTAAATAAAGAAAATATCTAATAAAAAAAAAGAATCAGAAAAAAAAACAGGCATGTCTAAGAAATTAATTTAATCTAGTGATGGAAACCAACTGATAAAAATTGATCTGAAAATACTTATATTCAAAAATGCTCTTCATTGAAGGACATCAAAGTCGGGAAAAGTAACCAAAAGTTTTTGGTAGATTTAGGGGTAAATTAAACTTTTATTAAGTTAAATTTTACCAGTGTGGAACTGCAAGCATGTAGTTTCTTTGGTATTGTGATGTGGATATCTGTGTGGTGTTTGTGAGTAAACTCCCTACTTACAAAGCTGTGCCAGGAACTATACTTTATTCAACAGCCAGGGAGAAGAGCTTGAACCTTGCCTTTACCAAGACTAGGAAGAGCTTAGGCGCTTTCAAATTCTTCTAAACTTCTTTCAGATAAGGCAGCCATAGGCCTTCAGGAGATACCAATGATCAACTTGTCTTGGAATGTCTTTAGAATTGTGAAAATTGGCATGCTACCAAAGATGTCAGTTATGTCTCCATGATAGCAAGAAAAGAGAGAGAGACACTCAGAGTACCAGGATGGTACACTGTTAGGAGCGAGCACAAGCAATACTGTTGTTGTCAGAGCAAACCCAGGTCTTCTCAACATAGGTCTGTCTTAAAACACTAGAATAATGCAAGAAATCTTATTAACTGAATTCATACTGCTATTCTCAACTAAAGCAAGAGATTTTTACTTCTGGAAATTAATACATTTCCTATTTAAACCATGTTCCAAATAATGTCAAACATAGAACTGTGAGTTTGAGCTGCAGTTACCATAGTTGTTATTGCTATCGATGAGCATTGATATCGACTTTGCTGTCAAAAAGGCATTGATTCACATACACAGACCCCAGAAAATATGGTCACGAAGTTTGTTCTCATATATACTTTATGTAGAATGACTGTAATTTTTTGTTAAAATAAGTGGTTGTATCATTCAAATAGACAATTATAACAATAGTTAAATATTATTAATGGATTTTGAAGAAATGGTATCTTGTACTCATCTAAGTTTATTTCATCTTATTTCTGTGAAGACGTGAAAAAGAACTTGTTAATAGAGTATAAAAGAGAAATGTTAAAAAAAAAGAATAGTGATAATTAAAAAATAATGGTTGCTTCTTGTGTGTGTGTGTGTGTGTGTGTGTGTGTGTGTGTGTGTGTGTGTGCTTTTTATGTATGTGTGCTTGTTTTACATAGAGATGCACCTATGTGTAAATGGTTTGGATCCCAGAGATCCATGCTATGTCTCTTCATCATTTGTAAATCCCCTTATCATTTGATTAATTATCTCCCACGGAGTGTGGAACTCACTGTTTCTGCCAGAATTGCTAATCATCAAGATCCAGGGATTTCTCTTTCTCCTCCTGGGAATACAGGTGAACACAGCAAATATCATGTCTATAATTTATTTTTTAAACACTATCATATGATATAGGTGTTAAGTACCATTTTCCTCTCTGGTTTCAAAATCTCGATTATTTTCAACATAGTACAACATTTTGTACAGATTCATTTACATATACTACACTTTTAAACCAGAATGTCGGATCATGGGTCCAAATTAACCTTAGTTCTGGTATTCATGCTCTTTCATATCTGTTGCTATTTAGAAAACAGATGGGCAAATAAAACTATGAGTTCTATGATTCATGCCGTGTTAGATATATGTTGGTTTTGGGTAATATCAATGTTATCTAATAAACTGTTTTCAGAATATTCAATGTCAACTATAGCTCTGAGAGATTATAACAATGACATATTAAGGTATGTATACTCAATTCCAAATATTTTCCTTCTTCAGTGACATTTAGAAACAGAAGTTGCTTTGAATTAGTAAGCCAAAATTAACTGAAATATAAAACCCAGAATTAGTGGAATACTCTCAAGTGGTTTTGCTTTCCAAATAATTCTAACTTATACGAATACACAAATTTTTACATAATTCAGTCACAAATGTTACTTTTATAATTTTAGGCTTCATCAAATCACTCTTGTGAACACTCACAAACAGCTAAAGCAAAGAGTACACTCACTGTGACTTCATATTATTTGTCCTTTCTCTGGATCACCTGTAGTGTTGTGCTTGGTCTACAAGATCTCCTTGGTGTGAAAGATGAAATGAAATGCTTCTTATTGACTTAGACTATTCCCTTATACTACAGAGTTGTGTAATCACTTCCCTGTTTTATTTTTGTTCCTTGTTACAATTGGCTATCCACATACAAATACTGCCTTTTAACCTAAGATAAAAAATACTAGTAGCTGAAACTCTCTCTCTGCCTGGACACATTTTCTGTTCCTGTCACAACAAATAGTGAAAAATAGTCTATTTTTTTTTCTTCCAGCATGTTGTATTTCACTAAGTAACATGTCCAAACGTATAGAGAAAATATTTTTTTTTGTTTCAGATGAAATAACTATATATAGATATACATATATTTATGTGTATACAAACACCACAAGCACTATGTACCCTCAATATTTTTTTTAGCTACTTGGTCTGTTGATTTCTTTTTTATCAGTGCCTTTTCATTGTTGAAGCAATCAGGAAAATCAATCTGTTTATTCTCTCTGGAAAGCACAATATTTGGCAATATCTTTAAATGGAAGTGGGTTCTCCAGTACACGAGTTCCTCCATGGAATTCTTGCCCAATGTTCATAAAACTGTGACCTCCTATGACATAGTTAGTCCTTATGTTCATCAATGGACTTTACGAAGAAGTTCTTTCCTTTTATGAAATCAAAGAACCAGTTTTAAATTTTATGTTCCTTCTAGATACCAACTTTTGTGAAAGATTCTGATCAAAATTTTTAACATTCTTGCACAATAATTGAATACATTATTGCTATATTTATAGGATTTCTGTCTCAGTTATCTATTATCTATCTATCTATCTATCTATCTATCTATCTATCTATCTATCTATCTCACTATTGGTAAACATTAATTCAGTTTTCAGTCACAAAATCTGGTAGTGCTTTTAGATTTGTTTCTTCATGTTCATATCTAATTCGATAGAACTATTTTCAAAGTACATAGAACTGGATAATTACTTTCCATCATACCTATCAGCACATCCATATAAACTTTGCCATGTTTCTATTACCATAATAGAAAAACAAAATCAAAACTGTAAAATGATAACGTATTTCAACTGTTTATGTAGATATCAGAAAAAATCTGAAATGAATGCTGAAATCATTTTACTTTCTCAAATAGAATATGTAAAACATGACTGAAGGAGAAGAAGGAGTTTGCAACCCCATAGGAAAAACAACAATATCAAGTAATCAGATGGTCCCAGAGCTCCCAGGAGCTAAACCACTAGCCAAAGAGTACACATGAGAGACCCATGACTCTAGCCTCATATGTAGCAGAGGATGACCTTGTCAGACATCAATGGGAAGAGAGGCCCTTGATCAAGAAAGATGGTGTAGAATGTTTGTAAGAGACAGAATATCATGAAGTCTGCTATTAAACAGTCAACTCTAGATGGTGTAGAATGTTTGTAAGAGACAGAATATCATGAAGTCTGCTATTAAACAGTCAACTCTAGAAATGCCTGCAAATAAATAAAACCATAGCCTTATCAATATTTATGAAATCATTAATATTGAAGAGGAAACTTTTACAGGGTCACAGAGACAAAGAACTACAGGAAAATATTATTGACTGTTGGAAAAAGGGGATCTGACCTTTCCCTGAAACTAGACCATTATTGTTCAGTATGTTGTGTTCAGTTTTGAAGCCATATACACATATCAATAAAAACAGACTCAGCAAAATCTGTACTGATTTATCTGTATGAACGTACAGAAAAATGACACAAAGCGTAACTGGGAGGAGCTAGAAGTAAAAAATGGCAAATAGATATGATTGCATAATTCATAAAATGTTTTTAAAGTTCTATTCAAGCTGGGTGGTGGTGGCGCATGCCTATAATCCCAGCACTTGGGAGACAGAGGCAGGCAGTTTCTGAGTTAGAGGTCAGCCTGGTTTACAGCGTGAGTTCCAGGACAGCCAAGACTACACAGAGAAACCCTGTCTCAAAAAAACAAACAAACAAACAAAAACGTTCTATTCACCTAAATAAAACAATTATAGTTTATTAAGTAATTTCTTCTGGGTGCTAAATTTTTGAAAGACTTTCAGATTGGAGGCTGTAGATGAAGAGATATGGTTAAGAAATCGTTTTGTGCTTTGTCAGTCAGACATGTTAGGGAATGATTGAGGTAATAATATATCCCTGTCCCATTGATCAAGCCAAATATTTGCTATGAATCTAACTGATTGGGCACACTTTCCCTGGCCAAAATGATAACGAAGACTGACCATGTTTTCTTCATCATCATCATCAACAACAACAACAACAAAAACAACAACAACCACAACATCATCGTTCTCATTACCATTTCCATCAACCTCATTTTCAAAATGATCTCCTCATTATGTGTGCCAAGATCTCTACTAAATATTTTATGTGTCCCTATGAGAAAGGCACAATCATCCCTTATTTTTGTTGTCACAGCAAGCATCAATGGTTTCTTCAAAATTAAGCAGATGGTAAATGGTGGAACTGACATTTCAATCTCGTTTTGTCTGCCTGACTACAGTGTCCTCGGAACTTGGTATTTATTTCCTTCCTCACTTACGGACCTGTTCCAAACACACAATATCCCAGCCCTATGTTTTATTTTATACAAAAGATACCATATATTTTCTTATGCAATATAAGTATACATTTCCACTGAGAAGATAATATAGTAATGTAAGTTATTTTTTACACACCTTCACCTCTGTTCTGTCCGTAACACATTCTCCCCCTCCTATCTGCCCCCTCTTTGCCTTTTGTTGGTATCTCTTTCCAGCTCTCAGGGAAGACAAGCTTCTTGACTCCTATCGTCCCCTAGGCATTCCCCATTCAGCCAATTACAAAGACATACCTTTCCTCCTCCCTCTGCTACCTTATTTATTCACTTCACAAACAGATCACAACCTCTCCCTCATTTCTGAGGACTCCTCTTACACAGCTTTTCCCTCTCCCAATCACATCTGGCATACCCTGGCCTATCAAGCTTCTGCAGAACTAGATACAGCCTCTTCCACTAAGGCCAGGCAATGCAGCATAATTAGTGGAACAGGTACCACAAGCAGGCAAGTCTGGGACAGCCCCGCTTCAGTCCTTGAGAGACTCGCATGAAGACCAAGCCGCACCTCTGCTACATATGTGGAGGGGTGGGCTGAGTACTGCCCTTGTGTGCTCTTTGGTTGGTGGTTCAGTCTCTGGGAACCCCCAAGGGTCCAGGTTAGTTTGATGAATATGCTAGAGTTCCAAGTCTCTCCGGAGGTCGATGTGTGGATGGCAAGACTACTTCTGTGACTGTATGGGTAATGGATTTACAGGGACACACTGTGAGACTTTGATTCCTTTAAGTTGGTTAAAGCTTTGTCACAAAGACAAATCTTTTATAGCTTTACACAAATGTAATCCGCAATTCCCAGTTCTCACCACTTTAACATGGTTTTCTTAGCATGGTTTCCTAACCTAGGAGCTTGCTTGAGCTTCTGTGAATTTCAAAATATATTTCATGGATTTATGCGATTTCCTATACTATTTTAAATACTCAAATATATTTATCAACAAGTCAATGACGCTAATGATTTCGTTTTAGCTAATCGTTTAAAAAAATGGAAACAAAAATTGATAACAACTGCAATCCATTTGTTTGATTTTTGCACTCTATTTTAACTATTTATTTTACACACTGTCTAAAAATGAATAACCACTGATACCCAAAAATCTGAAAGTATTATTCTACTCAAGAGATTCTATTTGGTAATCTACTGTTTTCAGCTACAGCTTTGGTTCCCTTCAATAACCCAGATCTAGAATTTAAATTCTTCCTCTTCTTCTGACCCACCCAAGTTTTGAGAGATTATCTCTCATCCTGACTTACTCTGAGAGTCACAACAACTGAATTCAGGGTTCATATAAATAGAATGGCATTTTAAATGTATAACACCATAGAGTGATTCAAACAGAGACCTGGCAGCTTAGTTCATACATCAACGATTTTAATTGTTGATTGGTAAAATTGCCAGGGATCCTTAACTGCACAGGGATTAAGATGGAAGCAGGGGGCGATACTGATAAGGAAGGAAGGTACAGATTTTCTGCAAAATTGAGCATGCCTCTGAAAAGCAGAGTTGATTCATCTGACCTGGTTGCTAGGAGGGATATGCGTTTTCCTCCCTCACCACTTTTACCTGGATTTCTTCTCCTGAGAGACTGAAAGGCAATTTCAAATTTGCATTTCATCACCATAACTTCAAGCCTGATTTAATTCCTTCCCTCTAGGCTTGTTGTCCTCAGATATAATTGTCAGATTTAGCTTCAACACTTTATTCTCCGACTCTTTTCAAAGTGTATGTACGTCTGGGTAATAAGTCAAATGTTTCCATTTTTAAACTACTGGATGTTATAATAGAAAGAAACATATTCGACAGTATGGCTAAAAATAAAATCTAAAATAATATACATAACTCAACAAATAATCATGACTTAAACAGAAGTCTCTGGCTTTGTGTATATACAATTATCAACATCATAAACTCATATCTTTTGAGCAGTTAAGTACTCAGTGAACCAGAAATTTTAGTTACTTGTAATTGTCTATTTACTGTTGTTATAAAAAAAAAAAAAGATATTTGAACCCTTTAAAAACATACATCCACACATTATTTCAGTGCATTTATTTTCTAAATATTTACTTCTAATTTGTACCAATGGCGTCTCTAGTCATCATTTCACTACTGGTATTCACTACATAATAGCAGTATGTCATTACTTTTGCCCTGATTTACAATTAATTCATTTATTTTGCAAAATTTTTATAATATGTATTTTTTAGTTGTGTGTGATAATTTTGTGTATGTTTATGCATTAAATTACATGTATGTGTTGCCTTAACAAGCCAGAAAGGATGATGACCACCTGATACTGGAATGACAGACAGTTGTGATCTGTTGTATGGATGCCAGGCACCAAACCTGGGTTCTTTTCAAGACCATCAAGTGATCTTAATTGCTGAGCTATGTTTACAACCTCTATCAAATTAATTTTAAATTCAGAAAATCATTATTTATTTTAAGTTTATCTATCTATCTATCTATCTATCTGCCATCTAATAGTTACCTTTTGTAAATTAAACTCTTACATCTAAAATAATTTTCCAAAAATTATTTTTATAATAACAACTTATATTGAAAAATAACACTGCACAGAGTTTAGCAAATAAAATAGTATAAATAATTCAATTATATACAATTATAAGACAAAAGTCTTTATATATACATATAGACTCCATGGCATATCTATGATTGTGCATATTAAAATGTTTTTAGAATATTTGGACATTAAAAATCATGTTTACTTAAGATAATGTTTATGACTTCCAAAATTACAAAATAATAAAATACATTTTATAGCCTGATTTACAAAAAGACAAGCATATATATTTAGGCTTCTCTGTTTTGGCAGCCTAGCAGGACACATCCTCAGTGTGTTTATACTCAGATAATATTCTTTAATATTAAATGTCACTGAATCTTATCAGTATTGAATCATTCCACATTGCTCAGAGGATAGCTTATAGGTCCCCAATATGGACATGTGGAAAGAACTCTGATTTTATAAATCCAAACCATCTGAAATAAGATAGAAATATGTGGAAAGTCTGGATAATACCTGTATTGTGGAGAGAGCCTAGAAAACTGCTATCTTCCTTTAAGTAATGGACATCTGTTGAGCCTATAAGTCAGTGAGCAACAGATGAAGTCTACATCTGTTTGCTTACAAAGTGAGAGACTGACAAGCAGGGTGTTGTTTAAAATGTTCTTTTAGTTGCTTGTTTTCATTAAAATGTTTGTCATGAAGCCCACTCCAACAGCATTGTTTTGCCAGACCTCTGAAGTTCTTGTCAGGCTTGGTCATACTTGTAACACTCACTAATTTGCCAGGCAATATTTTGAAAGCTGTGAATCTATTAACGTGCTTAATCAGTACAAGTAACAGGAAGGACGCAAATTACTTATTCTCTATTTTAGGAAGAAAGAACATAGGTGTAGAGATGTCAGTGATTATCCCAGGTCCCAGAGCGCGCGCACACACACACACACACACATATATATTTCTGAAATGACATCCTGGGAAAGCCTTGCTCCTCTATCTGCTACCATGTATTATACTGGTCTATTTCTCAAGTTTTCCGAGTTAGTCTAGCTTTTAATATAGGGAAAAAGTCATAATTCCAATTTTTTTCTACTCCT
Source organism: Mus musculus (assembly GCF_000001635.26). Lineage (NCBI taxonomy): Eukaryota > Metazoa > Chordata > Mammalia > Rodentia > Muridae > Mus > Mus musculus. Next base: position 22,857,392 of record NC_000081.6, on the reverse strand, counting down.
GATAATGTCACTTTACTAGTAAACAGACATTAATTTTGCCACTTTTCATATGCCTTAGTTCACATGACCTGTTTTGAAAGGGTGACAGCATTGCTCCGTGACTACATCCTGTGCAGATAGATGCTGTGTTTGATGTTAGTGTTAATATACTGGCTCCCCAAGCTTTCATGTTCTGAGACATGGTTGGTTGCTTATTGTATTGAAAGGTATCTCTGTGTTCTAGTTCTACTTCTGGTGCTTTGATAAATCACTGCCTATAAGACACAAGGGAGGACCCAGGTCACATAGTTTGTTATTCCAGGGAATAATCCATCATTGAGGAAGTTGGGGCAATGACATACTGCTTGAATCTGAATGTGAGAAGCATGGAGGACTGTCTCATGCTATCTTGTTCTCCAGCTTCCTCAGGGTCACAGCTTGTTAGTGTTCCCTATTAGTTTCCAAAGCAAGGCACCCTCCACAATGTTCTGCACACGTCTACATCAGTTACAAGTCAACACAGTCTGCCACTGACTAGTTAACAGACCATCCTCATAAAGACAATTGTTCCTTTGTTCCAGGTGACTCACTACTGTGTGAAGGTCACAGTTAATGAATGCTCTCTCTCTCTCTCTCTCTCTCTCTCTCTCTCTCTCTCTCTCATGCACACGCACGCCCCTCCTTCTCTCCTCCCTCCCTCCTTTTTTTCTCTCCCTACATTTCTCCTTCTTTTCATCCCCTCTCTCATTTAAATAGCATCTTAGTATTGGTAGTCACTGAAATCTTAACACACGAACCTTGGGATCATGGCAAGGGCTTCATAGTAGTCCTGTGTGTGTTTAAATACCATTTGGTGACTAGAGAATGATTATTTAAAACAAGAAAGTGAAAATGATAAGCTGCTCAGGAGCAGCGGGCGCCAACTTGGTTCCGGGACTCCACCGAATTAGGAAATTAGTCTGAACAGGTGAGAGGGTGCACCACAGAACCGGACAGCTTCTGGGACAGGCAGAGCCACAGAGCCACTGAGGCAGCACCCTTTTCGGGCCGCAGACAGCCGGCCACCGTCCCGACCAGAGGACAGGTGGCTTCCTGGCTCGGAAGGCCTCAGATTCAGGAGCAGAGGGTGCCACCTTGGTTTCCGGGACTCTGCAGAACTTAGGAACTTAGTCTGTACAGGTGAGAGTGTGCACCACAGAAGCTGACAGCTTCTGGGACCTGCCAAAGCAACAGAGCTTCTGGGAAAGGTCCTGTTTTGGGCCTTCTTCTTCGGCCAGGAGGAGGTCCAAACACAAGATATCTGCGCACCTTCCCTGTAAGAGGAGAACTTGACAGCAGAGAGTGCTCTGAGCACTGAAACTCAGAAGAGAGAGACTGTCTCCCAGGTCTGCTGATAGACAGTAACAGAATCACCAGAAGAACAATCTCTAAACAGAGTCAACTATAACAACTAACTCCAGAGATTACCAGATGGAAAAAGGTAAACTTAGGAATCTTACTAACAGGAACCAAGACTACTCACCATCATCAGAACCCAGCACTCCCACTTCGCCCAGTCCAGGGCACCCCAACACACCCAAAAACCTAGACCCAGATTTAAAAGCATATCTCATGATGATGGTAGAGGACATCAAGAAGGACTTTAATAACTCACTTAAAGAAATACAGGAGAACACTGCTAAAGAGTTACAAGTCCTTAAAGAAAAACAGGAAAACACAATCAAACAGTTAGAAGTCCTTACAGAAAAAGAAGAAAACACATCCAAACAGGTGATGGAAATGAACAAAACCATACTAGACCTAAAAAGGGAAGTAGACACAATAAGAAAACTCAAAGTGAGGCAACACTGGAGATAGAAACCCTAGGAAAGAAATTTGGAACCATAGATTTGAGCATCAGCAACAGAATACAAGAGATGGAAGAGAGAATATCAGGTGCAGAAGATTCCATAGAGAACATCGGCACAACAATCAAAGAAAATGGAAAATGCAAAAAGATCCTAACTCAAAATATCCAGGAAATCCAGGACACAATGAGAAGACCAAACCTACGGATAATAGGGGTAGATGAGAATGAAGATTTTCAACTCAAAGGACCAGCAAATATATTCAACAAAATTATAGAAGAAAACTTCCCAAATCTAAAGAAAGAGATGCCCATGAACATACAAGAAGCCTACAGAACTCCAAATAGACTGGACCAGAAAAGAAATTCCTCCCCACACATAATAATCAGAACAACAAATGCACTAAATAAAGATAGAATACTAAAAGCAGTAAGGGAAAAAGGTCAAGTAACTTATAAAGGCAAGCCAATCAGAATTACACCAGATTTTTCACCAGAGACTATGAAAGCCAGAAGAGCCTGGACAAATGTTATACAGACACTAAGAGAACACAAATTCCAGCCAAGGCTACTATACCTAGCCAAACTCTCAATTACCATAGATGGAGAAACCAAAGTATTCCACGACAAAACCAAATTCACACATTACCTTTCCACGAATCCAGCCCTTCAAAGGATAATAACAGAAAAAAAAAAAAAAAAAAAAAAAAAAACAATACAAGGACGGGAACCTCACCCTAGAAAAAACAAGAAGATAATCCCTCAACAAACCTAAAAGAAGACAGCCACAAAAACAGAATGCCAAATTTAACAACAAAAATAAGAGGAACCAACAATTACTTTTCCTTAATATCTCTTAATATCAATGGTCTCAACTCCCCAATAAAAAGACATAGAATAACCAACTGGCTACACAAACAAGACCCAACATTTTGCTGCTTACAGGAAACTCATCTCAGAGAAAAAGATAGACACTACCTCAGAATAAAAGGCTGGAAAACAATTTTCCAAGCAAATGGTATGAAGAAACAAGCTGGAGTAGCCATCCTAATATCTGATAAGATTGACTTCCAACCCGAAGTCATCAAAAAAGACAAGGAGGGAAACTTCATTCTCATTAAAGGTAAAATCCTCCAAGAGGAACTATCAATTCTGACTATCTATGCTCCAAATACAAGGGCAGCCACATTCATTAAAGAAACTTTAGTAAAGCTCAAAGCACACATTGCACCTCACACAATAATAGTGGGAGACTTCAACACACCATTTCACCAATGGACAGATCATGGAAACAGAAACTAAACAGGGACACAGTGAAACTAACAGAAGTTATGAAACAAATGGATCTGACAGATATCTACAGAACATTTTATCCTAAAACAAAAGGATATACCTTCTTCTCAGCACCTCATGGTACCTTCTCCAAAACTGACCACATAATAGGTCACAAAACAGGCCTCAACAGATAAAAAAAATATTGAAATTGTCCCATGCATCGTATCAGATCACCATGCACTAAGGCTGATCTTCAATAACAAAATAAATAATAGAAAGCCAGCATTCACGTGGAAACTGAACAACACTCTTCTCAATGATACCTTGGTCAAGGAATGAATAAAGAAAGAAATTAAGGACTTTTTAGAGTTCAATGAAAATGAAGCCAATTCATACCCAAACTTATGGGACACAATGAAAGCATTTCTAAGAGGAAAACTCATAGCTCTGAGTGCCTCCAAAAAGAAACTAGAGAGAGCATACATTAGCAGCATGACAGCACACCTAAAAGCTCTAGAAATAAAGGAAGCAAATTCACCCAAGAGGAGTAGACAGCAGGAAATAATCAAACTCAGGGGCGAAATCAACCAAGTGGAAACAAGAAGAACTATTCAGATAATCAACCAATTGAGGAGCTGGTTCTTTGAGAAAATCAACAAGATATACAAACCCTTAGCCAGACTCACTAGAGGGCACAGGGAAAGCATTCTAATTAACAAAATCAGAAATGAAAAGGGAGACATAACAACAGAACCTGAAGAAATCCAAAACACCATCAGATCCTTCTACAAAAGGCTATACTCAACAAAACTGGAGAACCTGGATGAAATGGAGAAGTTTCTAGGCAGATACCAGGTACCAAAGTTGAATCAAGATCAGGTTAATGATCTAAACAGCCTGATATCCCCCCCCCAAAAAAATAGAAGCAGTCATTAATAGTCTCCCAAACAAAAAAAAGCCCAGGACCAGATGGGTTTAGTGCAGAGTTCTATCAGACCTTCAAAGAAGATCTAATCCCAGTTCTTCACAAACTATTCCACAAAATAGAAACAGAAGGTACTCTCCCCAACTCATTCTATAAAGCCACAATTACTCTGATACCTATACCACAAAAAGACCCCACAAAGATAGAGAACTTCAGACCAATATCCCTTATGAATATTGATGCAAAAATCCTCAATAAAGTTCTTGCAAACCGAATCCAAGAACACATCAAAACAATCATCCATCTGGACCAAGTAGGTTTCATCCCAGGGATGCAGGGATGGTTCAATATACGGAAATCCATCAACGTAATCCAGTATATAAACAAACTCAAAGACAAAAACCACATGATCATCTCGTTAGATGCAGAAAAAGCATTTGACAAAATCCAACACCCATTCATGATAAAAGTCTTGGAAAGATCAGGAATTCAAGGCCCATACCTAAACATGATAAAAGCAATCTACAGCAAACCAGTAGCCAGCATCAAAATAAATGGTGAGAAGCTTGAAGCAATCCCACTAAAATCAGGGACTAGACAAGGCTGTCCACTCTCTCCCTACCTATTCAATATTGTACTTGAAGTCCTAGCCAGAGCAATTAGACAACAAAAGGAGATCAAGGGGATATAAATTGGAAAGAAAGAAGTCAAAATATCACTTTTCCCAGATGATATGATAGTATATATACCTGATCCTAAAAATTCCACCAGAGAACTCCTAAGCCTGATAAACAGCTTCACTGAAGTAGCTGGATATAAAATTAACTCAAGTCAATGGCCTTTCTCTACACAAAGGAAAACAGGCTGAGAATGAAATTAGGGAAACAACACCCTTCTCAATAGCCACAAATAATATAAAATACCTAGGCGTGACTCTAACTAAGGAAGTGAAAGATCTGTATGACAAGAACTTCATGTCTCTGAAGAAAGAAATTAAAGATCTCAGAAGATGGAAAGATCTCCCATGCTCATGGATTGGCAGGATCAATATAGTAAAATGGCTATCTTGCCAAAAGCAATCTACAGATTCAATGCAATCCCCATCAAAATTCCAACTCAATTCTTCAACGAATTAGAAAAGGCAATTGGCAGATTCATCTGGAATAACAAAAAACCTAGGATAGCAAAAACTCTTCTCAAGGATAAAAGAACCTCTGGTGGAATCACCATGCCCAACCTAAAGCTGTACTACAGAGCAATTGTGATAAAAACTGCATGGTACTGGTATAGTGACAGACAAGTAGACCAATGGAACAGAATTGAAGACCCAGAGATGAACCCACACACCTATGGTCACTTGATCTTTGACAAGGGAGCTAAAACCATCCACTGGAAAAAAGACAGCATTTTCAACAAATGGTGCTGGCACAACTGGCTATTATCATGTAGAAGATAGCGAATTGATCCATTACTATCTCCTTGTACTAAGGTCAAATCTAAGTGGATTAAGGAACTCCACATAAAGCCAGAGATACTGAAACTTATAGAGGAGAAAGTAGGGAAAAGCCTGGAAGATATGGGTACAGGGGAAAAAATTCCTGAATAGAACAGCAATGGCTTGTGCTGTATGATCAAGAATTGATAAATGGGACCTCATAAAATTGCAAAGCTTCTGCAAGGCAAAAGACACCGTCAATAAGACAAAAAGACCACCAACAGATTGGGAAAGGATCTTTACCTATCCCAAATTGGACAGGGGACTAATATCCAATATATATAAAGAACTCAAGAAGGTAGACTCCATAAATTCAAATAACCCCATTAAAAAATGGGGCTCAAAACTGAACAAAGATTTCTCACCAGAGGAATACCGAATGGCAGAGAAGCACCTGAAAAAATGTTCAACATCCTTAATTTATGATGTGTTATAAAACACAAATACATTCTTGACAATGAACTGAAGTACTTCCAAAAGCTATATTTCTAAGTTAAAAAAAAAAAAAGACAACGTTGTCTTGCTTTAAATTTTAAGTGCCATCTAATTACTTCTACTAAGATTGCCTTCGAGATTAAGTGACAGAAAAATAGATATCCTCTGAAAATCCCCTATCCCCTCCATCTTTCCCCTGCTCACCAGCCCACCCACTTCTGCTTCCTGGTCCTGGCATTCCCCTATACTGGGGCATAGAACATTCACAGGACCAAGGGCCTCTCCTCCCATTGATGACCGACTAGGCCATCCTCTGCTAGATATGCAGCTAGAGCCATGATTCCCACCATGTGTTTTCTTTGTTTGGTGGTTTAGTCCCAGGGAGCTCTGGGGGGGTACTGGTTAGTTCATATTGTTATTCCTCCTATGGGGGTGCAAACCCCTTCAGCTCCTTGGGTACTTTCTATAGGTTATTGGGGACCCTGTGCTTCATCCAATGGATGGCTGTGAGCATCCACTTCTGTATTTGTCAGGCACTGACAGAGCCTCTCAGGAGACAGCTATATCAGTCTCCTGTCAGCAAGTTCTGGTTGGCATCTACAGCAGTGTCTTCTAAACTTTGGACTTTGTCTGCAAGCTTTGGCTTCCCTCGTTTTGGAAACACTTTTCTCTTCCTTAACCCTTGGAGAACAATCCTTTGTGTGTTTTTGTCTGATGTTTTCCATCCTTTCTTATGATGAGGCCATGGAATCATGGCCTGTACATCTCAAGAGGATAGTCTAAGTTCTATTTGTAAATTTCATCATACTGCCATATACCTGACACTTAAGATTTCAATATAAATTCCTAGACAAATTTCAACCACTCACAGTTTTATATTTCAAACAGTTTTACCTATAAAATTGGGATAACTTGAATTCAGAATTTTGATGCAATTTTTTGGGCAATTCAAGACTTATTAAATCAGTACACTTACCTAATGTCATGATTATACTTCAGTAGACATACACAAACGATTATATTATGACTAATAGCTTATGATAAACAATGTTATATTGCATATCATCTTTTCTTCATGTCCTTAGGATGATTTTATCTCTTTTCATGAATTTGCATGATGCGGGCTGTTTTCATTCATGTTTGGTCTCATGTGTATAGGTTCAACTATGCAGAGACACATGTGTGCAGTTATATGTGGATGCCCAGTTTTTCTCTATTGCTTACCATATTTATATACAAAACTATAGTACAAAATAAACTAGCTATAACATAATTTATTTTCAGTAAAGAGAACATACTAATTTTACACAAGTAATATATCAAGAGGTAGGAAATTTTGACCTTACAACAATGTTTTCTGTGATTTAATCAGACAGAAGATATGACAAAATACAGCACAAGAGAAAAGCATGAGCAAAGTAAGAAGAGTTTCTGGAGAAATGGTTAAGAGGCTTGACTCGCAAGGAGATACGTAATACAAAAATTGAAATAAATTGAATCAGGTTAAAAACAAGAACACCAAGGAATGTGCCAAAGTAGATTGGCAAGAGCCCAGGAACCTCAACCCTACACAAAGCACTACTGGGAACTACAGAAAGCTGGGAGTCTGAGGTGTGGCTTTAAATATCTAAAAGTACACCAACTGGTTTTCCAGTGCCATAGTCAACCCTGAAAACAGACATATAGACTCAATAGGTTGTTTTTAAGAACAAATATGTACATCTATATACACAATAACCATTGATAAAGGATGCCAGGAAATTGAAGGATAATAAAAATGAGTATACGGAAGGCTTAGGAAAAAATGAAAGGGAAAGGAGAAATGTAACGAAATTAAAATCTCAACATCTAACTAACAAACTAATTTTACTAACAAACATAATTTTAATGTTAATTTCTGAAAGATCTTTGAAGATCTTACAAAATACAACAGCATAAAGCCACTGTGTTTGTCAGGACCAACCTTAGACATGTTGAGTGGTTATGAGTTAAAACAGGGGCTTGCGTGATGATAAATCAGTCAAGTTTTTCTAGGTAAGGATGAAGACGACCTAAGGCCAGCCACAGAAACCATGCCTTAAAGATGCTTCCTTTATTCTCTGCTGTGACTCAGTCACAGAGATTTGGAGACAGGGGACTATTTTAAGCTCACTCATAGGCACTCTAGTTTACTTCTAAATATTACTCAATATGAGGGACAATATTTGTAAGAATTCTAACAAGTTTTCTTTTCATATCAGTACTTTTAAGATTTTTTTTTTTTTTTTTTTTTTTGCCTACAGGTACTATAAATAAACCATTTGCAATCAAATCCATCAATCCACCACAAAGTTTATAAATCTGTGGCTTTTTAATTAAAGTTATGTTAAACAACCCTTAAATCAATTTGTAGTTTATTCTTGAGTGTGAACATATTTTTATTATGCTCATACCAATAGTATTTAAGTCCCCAATTTATCTTTCAACGTATTTATTGATCAAAACATAAGGGAAATATATATTGCTTGAAAGTAACAATAATTTGTTTAGATTTTACAGTCTTATATTAGGATTTTTAAGTTATTATTTTTTTAAATAAAGCCTCACTTCTCATTATGCATATCCCTGACTATCCTGGAACTCCATAGGCGATGTTAAACTTGTTAGCTTCTTATTTTCTTTTCTTTTTCTTCTTTTTGTAAAAGGGGATTTATAACACAGCTCACATTATAAGGACTGATTGTGCACACTCGGGAGACTGAAAACACAGTAAAGTAACTTTTGGTTCAAGCGTCTGGAATTTATTTTCATTTTAAATGTTAACCCTTTTCCTGGTTTTCCCTCTGGAAATTCCCTGTCCCTTCTCCCCTTCCTCTGCTTCTATGAGTGTGTTCCCTCAAGCCACTCACACACTCTGGATCCCCACCCTTGCATTCCCCTACATTCGGGCATCAAGGCTTCCCAGGACCAAAGGTCTCTCCTCCAATTAATGTCCAACAAGGCCATCCTCTGCTACATATTTGGCTGTAGCCATGGGTTTCTCCATGTGTACTCTTTGGTTGGTGGTTTAGTCGCTGGGAGCTCTGGTGGGAGAGGGTGGGGATGGGGGCAAGTCTGGCTGGCTGATATTTTTGTTCCTTCTATGGGGCTGCAAACCCTTTCAGCTCCTTCAGTCCTTTCTCTAACTCCTCCATTTCTTATTTGCTAGATATTCCTTTGGCGTAGATGACATTTTTCTTATGAAAAAAAACCACTCCCTGAGTGACTTTTATTTCTTAAGTTTGTCTTGTTAGACTAAGATATTCCTCTGAGAATTGGAAATCTGTTTGCATCTGCCCATGAGCAAGCTTTTTAATAGTAGATTTCATGAAGGTACCATTTTTTTCTTCATTTCCAATTAGCATCAAATTGATTTGGGGTTTCTTTATATTCAATAGCAATATAGGTGTCTCTAATAAATTATTTAAAGTGTATCAACACTTTAATTTAACTTTGACAATATATGTGCTTTGAACATAATTAGTTCTAAAAGTTGTAGGGTATCTTTATTTCTTGAAAGTTTCAAGCATGTGTAAAATAAATTGTTTAAGTACAGTCTCCCTCACTCGCCTCCAATTCTCGCCTAATTTCTATTCTCTCCCATCCCAAATTCGTGTACATTTCTGTTTATTCTCAGAGACTCCTAAGTGCTGCATAAATGCACTGGGCATAGCATAATCTACTGGTACATGGGCAACCTCTTAATTAACAAATCCTTGGAGAAAACTTCCTTCTCTTCTTAGGAGTCATCAATTACTAAAATAAGAATACCAAAGTGGTATTCTTAATCTGGCTTGCTCCTGTACAGATACTATACATAGAGTTATAAGGTCATGTGTGAAACAATCTTGTCATGCCTGACATGAAGTATACAGTGCAAATATTCCCCTATCTGTGGTTTTTGCAAATAAAGAAATTTTATAGTTATTCTTTCCATGAGTCACCTGTGTGTTTTCAATATTCATTTTATAAAAACTTCAAGTTTATACATTATTTTAAATTTAACTGCAACAATTAAGCCTTTTTGTGAACCATTCATATTGATGTGGAATTGAAGGGATGAATTTTCAAATATATTTTATCTATGATATTAAGGAGAGCTGTTACCTCCCAACTTTGTATATTCTCTTTTTTAAAAAAAATCACTGAATCAACTTTGTCTACATACATAAAGAAATGAAAATATAATCCATTTTGAGAACACAAAATGACGACATACATCATCCACAGTGAATAACAGCTTTCATGTCAGACATTCACACTCTCAGAACCCATAGTTGGTTGAAAAAAATCAGGGGTTTTAGCCTTACATTTTAGATATTTCATTTCCTCTTACTACTTGCTGACTGTCCATGTATTAGGCATTTAATATCTTCCATAAGGTTCTGTAATAGTTTTTCAGTTGCTTCTTTGTTTTGTTTTAGTAAATGCCCCAGAGGTACTCCTGAGGAAACATGTCTGCCCTGCCATAGAAAATGACTCCAGCAGCTGCAGCAGAAGCCTAAAGAGCCAACAGCAAAAGAACAGAAGTCTGTAAATCCCTTTTATAGTCTTGCTCCAACTGAATCTAATTGCATCTCCCCGCATCTTTCACACATACAGAGCTCAAATGGAAAGCAAGTTGAAGTAGTTTTCTTCCTGTGCAGTCATATGCCAGGTAACTCTGTCTCACACTGTCCTCTATTTCTGACACATTCCTCATTCCCCGGCCCATCAATACACAATCAAGTGTTTCCTTGACAAAACTCATTTCCAAAGGACAGGGAGTTTCTGAAGATATAGAAATATATATAGTGTGGCAATGACATACCTACTCCAGCAAGGTACTAACAAGATATTGGAGGACGGCTAAAGAAACACAACGACACTTTTTTGAAAATATTAGAGTAAGTCTATGTTTAATGTAACTTTATCTTCACTAGTGAAAAAGATGAACAATATACATGTTCACAATGTGCATAAGAACAATGCTTAGATATGTCTTTTGGAAACCTTATGATTATCTCATTACACAGATGAGAATATCTAGAATTTTGTATACTTGCATAGACCGCACATGTGGAATACACTCAGGATTTTCCTGTAGGAAGAAGAGTTTTCTAGCATGACCATACATATACTCCCCATGAGACATAAAACTGAAACAGCGATTTTTGTTTGCTCCCTTATTTGAAAGGTAACCCGCAAAGAAACTGGAAAAGGAAAGACAAGTTTGCTGTACGAATGAACGGCATATTATACATTCTGGTACTAAGATTTCACTTATCAATTTTTATTGGATATTTTATTTATTCACATTTCAAATGTTATCACCCTCTTTTCTGGCCTCCCCTCCAGAAACCCCCTATCTGATCCTCCCTCCCCCTGCTTCTATGAGGGTGCTCCCCTACCCACCCATTCCTGCCTCCCCACTCTGACATTCCCAGACACTGGGGCATCAAGCCTTCTCAGGACCAAGGACCTCCACTACTATTTGGTGTCCAACAAGGCCATTCTCTGCGACATACACAGCTGGAGCCATGGGTCCCTCCATGTGTACTCTGCTTGGTGGTTTAATTCCTGGGAGCTCTGGTTGGTTTATATTGTTGTTATTCCCTTGGTTTGAAAACCCTTTCAGCTCTTTCAGTCCTTTCTCTAACTCCTCCATTGGGGACCCTATGCTCAGTCCAATGGTTGTCTGTGAGCCTCCATCTCTGTATTTGTCAGGCTCTTGAAGAGCCTCTCAGGAGACAGCTATATCAAGCTCCTAGCATTTACTTCTTGGCATCCAAAATAGTGTATGGGTTTGGTGACTGTATCTGAGATGGATCCTCAGGTGAGGCGGTCTCTGGGTGGCCTTCCCTTCAGTCTCTGCTCCACACTTTGGCTCTGTATTTCCCCCCACTTGAGTATTTTCTTCCCCCTTATGTCTAGGAATCATAACAATCTTTGCTTTCTTAAGAGTTTGTTTGAAAGAATAACATGCTTTGTCTTAGGTTAATTGGTTTACGTACAAGAACAACTGCAACCACATGTTCAGTTTTTTATTCTTTTTAAAACATTGTTCTTAGAAAATGTCATATATATGTACAATGCTCCTGATCATATCTACCTGTTCTTCTGTCTATAACTCACCCAAAGACTCCTACCATCACATGTTTCTCAACTTCACATCATCCTTTCCTCTCTCCTTCCTTCCTTCCTTCCTTCCTTCTTTTCTTTCTTTTTTTTTTAACTCCATGAGTCTAGTTACTGCTACATATATATATATATATATATATATATATATATATATATATATATATGGATATATATATATATATATACATTGACATGAAGTCATCTACTAGGGTATCAGGAATCTGCCAGTAGGCCCTTTGCAGAAACGTGGCTTTCCTTTGTCCAGCAACCATCAACTGCCAACAACTTCTTAACTGAAGCAGGGGGTAATGATCATTTCATACATATCTTTCATATATCTTCTTTCCTGTTAATTGAATATTCAACTTCTTATTACTTTTTAACTCACATTTGAAAATATGCTAATTAATCTAAATATCAGGTACAAGCCTTCAGGTTTCACTAAAATATTAATCATGTTTGTCCTGTTTATTTCCAGTATATAAGTAATTCACTTGATAAAAGTAGCTTCTATTAAAATTTTGTCGACAATGTCATACTTAATAAAGGCCATGCATAGAATAATATTATAAATGCTTTTCTTGTTATGTGTGATTTTTTAAAAACATAGTTATCAAAAAATTATCTAAATGATAAACATCATAATCATCTAGGGAAAAACTTTACATTTCAGATATCATTAATATTTAGAACACAATGCCTGTTCAATACCTACTTCTTACCAAAACTGCAGAAGTTGCAAATGCCATAAGAGATAAATTAAGGTGTCTTTTAACAATGCCCCACGACATTCAGGAGCTCTGAAATCTAAGTCTTATTTTGCACATATGAAATTACTTTGGCAGAGAGTTTCTACTCTCTTGTTTCAAGAAATGTAGGTCAAGAATTTAATCATCAAACAACTGTATTTAACAGGATCATGTTTTGCATGATAATAGTTAACCAAGGTGGGTACTGCTTTCTCCAAGAAGACCTTATCAGTTTTCTAATGGAAATCAAATGTGAAATGTTACCATACTCTGGATATTTGGAGATGCTTTGTAAGGGAGTTTTGTATCAATAATACCAACATTGATTTTTACATTTTGGGTATCTCACAAAGTTTGTAGCATGAATATATTAAATAATGGCTAAGCTAGTCAATACCTCTAAAATAACCTGCATTTTGGCAAGGCAATGGTATAAATTATACTTACTCAATTTATGCTAAAACTGTATTTATTTCAAAATCAATTTGGACTGCATAGTCTCTCATCAATTTATTTGCAATTTTCAGTTAACTCAGTATTATTCACAACCCTTTTGGATAAAGCATTTTCTGATAGGATAAAATGCATTATTTTAATTAAAGAACAAAAAATATTTTTATAGATTTGATGAATCATTGAAATTATAATAGAGAAGCTTGCTAGAAAAAAATCATGGTAAGATAATTATTTCCAAATTGTAACATTTGGTTTGTAAATGATTACATAATCTTTACTAGGAAAAAGCCAAATTCTTGAATATTAAGTTGAGCCACAAATACTCACTCGATTACATAAACAGAGACTCACATAATCACGTATTTGAAGACATACTTTAATTTTTTTTTCCTCTGTTTTCTGACTTGTTCCTTTTCCACAAATCCTGCTCTAAATCTAGCTACCATTGATAAACATGCCAATTAACAAGACACTCTCCTTCTTTGACTGTTTGGATAACTCCATCCTTTAATTGATCCCAGTTAATGTTCAAATTACCCTGTAAGGGCAATAATTAGACTGAATGAAGACTCTAGTGTACTGTATGCCCATGAAAGTGCTAGCTCAAGTTGGAGTCTTCATTGTCTACTATGTTTTATGCTTATCTCTAAGAAGATAATTCCTATTGTAATGGGTCAATATTGACTAAGGTGTGTGAACTGCTTGTGTCCTGAAGCTGAGGATAGGTGCCTAAGTAAGGAGGCATCTGCTGAATATTTACTGACTGGAAGAATGAGAAATATAAGAACAACCAAATTTCAATGTCAACAGCAGTGGTAGATAAAGTGGATACCATTTCTGTTTCCATAATGTCTTAGCTACTGTTTGAAAATACAAGTCACACACACACACACACACACACACACACACATTAACTATGCTTCAGAAACTCCTAGGCTTCTCTATGAATAATGAAACAAAAGATTTTGAAATGCCTTTTCCATGAGTGTTGTATAAAGAATAGTGAGAAGGCAGAAATGTAATATTAGATGGAAGCTTGATATCATAGGGATGGTGGGATCATCAGTGATACAAAAGATTAAAGACCAATGCTTTCTCAGGAAAGGAGATAACATTTGAATGTAAATAAAGAAAATATCTAATAAAATAATTTTAAAAAAAGGATCAAAGACACAGAAAACCATTGTGTGGAATGAATGTCATCCCTGAGCACAGAGTGGATTCACCAGAAAGTGCTGTGTCATTAACTAATTTAAAGGTCCTTGGCAAGAAATTTTGGATCAGATGTGAAATTGAAAGTCATGAGGTAAAATATGGAGGACTCCAGAGTACTTGTGAAGTACATATTCCAAAATAATGCAATCTTAATGTAAGTGAATGAAAATGTTCACAGCCCAGTAGAAGGGCCATTCACTGGTGGGAGCAGACTGAATGAAATGATAAGTGAAAGAAATTTAGTTCCTCAGGGTACATTATTCCTATATTTACAACATACTGAGAAGCGATACCAACCAAGCTCTAAATTCACAGGGGAAGTAAAAATATGTGAACAGGCACCAGGTGTGGTGGCGCACACCTTTAATCCCAGCACTGGGGAGGCAGAGGCAGGCTGATTTCTGAGTTTGAGGTCAGTCTGGTCTACAAAGTACAAAGTGAGTTCCCGGACAGTAAGGGCTATACAGAGAAACCCAGTCTCAAAAACAAAACAAAACAAAACAACAACAACAACAACAAAAAAGTATGTGAATAGGCAAAATATGCCTATATGCTCCCCTAAAGGCAAAGTGACCTTTGCTAAGTCAATGTATGCTTTAAATTATGTTCATAGATGGCATGGCTCAGGATGCATGGTACTTGCTGTACACATATGAGGACCTATGTTCATATCTTTATTATCCATGTCAAATAAACACTCATTCTTTCATAAGCAATGCTAGAACACAGACATGGGGATCCTGGGTATTCACTGGAAGACAGCCACATGCAAGAGAAAGCTACAAATGAACAAGAGCCAGTCTCCAAATCATGGTATGAGTAACTTAGGAAAGCAAAAGACACTGACATCTGGCCTTGACATTCATAGTCATGTGCTTGTGCATTCACAGATATACAAATGCATGCACACACACACACACACACACACACACACACACACACACACACCCCACAAATATTTTTAGGTTAATACACCAGCATAGAAGAATTTAAGCAAAAGTTTATAAACAAAAAGTTAACAGCTGCCGTTTTTATGAATAAGAACCAAGCTGTATTTGACAAGCAAATATCAACTGAAAAGTGATCTAGTAAAATTATTATGATTAGAAGTAAAAGATCAGCCAGTCGTGATGGTACACGCCGGTAATCCCAGCACTCAGGAGGCAGAGGCAAGCAGATTTCTGAGTTTGGGGCCAGCCTGCTCTACAGAGTGAGTTCCAGGACAGCCAGGGCTATACAGAGAAACCCTGTCTCAAAAACCAAAAAAAAAAAAAAAAAAAAAAAAAAAAGTAAAAGATCACGTTAACCAATTAATTGTTTGAGCAAATGAATCATATCTATGGTGCTAACCTTTATCTCACATGGGCACTGCAAATAGAATATTTATCTCCTGAAAGAGCATGTAAAGCTACTTTGATATTGATAAAAATCATCATTTAAGGGAATTGTCAATTTAATAATAAAACAAAAATTTAGCTTCAGTAACTCAGACTCAAAAGGAATGCATGGTATGTACTCACTAATAAGTGGGTATTAGCAAAAAAATAAAAAAAAATTAAAAAAGTAAGACTACTCAATATGGAGTCCACAGAATTCTAAAATGTCAACAAGCTGAAGGGCCCAAATGAGGACACCGCAGTCCCACTTGGGAGGGAGAAGAAAACAACAATGCTGGGAGAGATGGAGGGAGAGCCCTGGAGGGAGGGCCCTAGGAGAGAAACGGGGGGGCGGGGGGCAGGCATGGTCTGGTAGTGGGTGGGGAAAAAGACTGAAGTCCTGAGGGCCAGCAGAAAGAATGGAAACAGGCAACCTCTGGAGGTAAGAGGTTTGGGGGACCCTTTATAATGTACCAGAGACCTGGGAGGTGAGACACTCTCAGGACTCAAAAGGAGGTACCCTAGATGAAATGTCCTATAGTGGGAAGAGGGAACTCATAGAGCCAACCTCCAGTAGGAAGACAGGGCATCAAGTGAGGGATGGTGTTGCCATCCCACAGGCAAAACTCTGGCCCGTAATTGTTCCTGTCTGAAAGAAGTGAACAGATGAAAATTGAAAAGAGCCCGAGGAAAAGTAGGTTTAGTGACAGGCCCAAAGTGGGACCCAGCTGAAGGGGAGGTCCCAAGGCCTGACACTATTACTGAGGCTATGGAATGTTCACAAAAATGGATCTATCATGACTGCCCTGCGGAAAGACCCAACAAGCAGCTGAAACAGTCAGATGCAGATATTTGCATCTAACCAATGGACAGAAGCTGTTGACCTCTGTGGTTAAATTAGGGAAAAGCTGGAAAAAGCTGAGGAGGAAGGCAAGCCTGTCTCAATTAATCTGGACCGCGGAAGTCTCTAAGACACTGGATCACCAACTATGCAGCATACACCAGCTGATATGAGGCCCCCAACACATATATACCAGAGAGCTTCTGGGTCTGTGTTCAGTCAGAGATAATGCACCTAACCCTCAAGAGACTGAAGGCCTCAGGGAGCTTAGAGGTCTGGTGTGGGGGTGAGGAGGGGATCTCCTCCTGGAGAGAGGGGAGGGCAGAAGGCATGGGATGTGGAACAGTAGGAGGGTGGACTGGGAGGGGAATAAAATCTGGAGTGTAAAATAAAAGAGAAAAATATATAATGATGATGATAATAATAATAATAAAGGAAAAAACCATGAATTGTCCTCAGATAGTTGAACTGTTTTTTCCTATATTTAAATTGTTCATTTGTCAAAAAATACTCTAATGTTACCAAAACTGTGAATGGTTGTTAAGAGATAATTTTTTAAATAAGTTTGTTGATCTACTAGTATATAGTTGGCTAATTTCTTTCTTGCATTTATTTATTTTTTATTGTATGAGAGAGGAATGAAGGGAAAAGAAGAATCTTCCTTTCATGATACAGTAAGAGTGTATTGAGATTGAGTAAGTTTACTTGAAAATGATTCTTAGACTCCTGCCTGCTTGCCTATACATTAAATTTTCAAACCATTCTTACCATTTGTAAATAGATTTTACTTGTTAATGTGGGGAAGGGAAAGCAGACATAGCCCATAATTTATTTCTGAGTTAAATACTGCACATGTTTCCTTATGAAAATAGGTGATTGAGTCCCTTAAGGAGTATCATAACAGTGTGGGGGCAGCCTAAGTGTAGAAAAGGAAGGGTACACTTTTGCCTTTAACTAGGACACTGTTTCCCAAGACTCTTCTTGTCTCAATCAACTACTACTTGTATAATATTAAATATTATAAATTAAATATTCAAAATATCTTATTATGAAAAATTAATTTTTCTGAGTCAGGAACTCCCTCAAACAAGGAAATAATCATATACAAATAATTATAACTCTGCTTTATAAACATCCATAAAATATTTATCGACACAGAATTTTGTTTTACATATGTAACTCTAAGTCTTTCCTGGATATTTATAGTTATAATTAGATGTTCCTGCCTTCACAATTAAGTGGGAACCTCTCATGTAAATTTACTGCTTAGTCAGTCAGACATGCTGTTTCTGGATTTTTCTATGTCTCTCCTAGTTTGATACATTAGTCTTGACTATAGTTTTCTTTAACAAATCTTTTTAATTTCTAGAATGTTGTTAAATCACTGACTTCAACACCTTCCCACATCTCTACTTCTCTATAATCCTCTAAGAGTGAGAGTTTAAGATTATTACAATAACCTTACTGACTGGACAGAAACTATTATTAGTCTCCATGTTCAGCTCAGGATAATGCCCCCATTTCAAATTCTTATATCTTGATTCAACTGTTTCATTGAAGATGCTAGACACTCCCTTGCCAACACTTTTCCATTCTTCTCCGAGTCAAATCTCACTGTTGGTGAGATACTAAATCAGTCCCAAATCATGCTATGTTCTGCTCTTGGCCCAGACAGAGTGATGATCAACCCTTTACACAGTCTATTTTAGCACTCTCCAGATCTACCCTCATCTCACATGGGTTCAGACATGACCAGTCCATAGCCATATTTATATACTTCATAGAAACTCCAAAAGACATCAAGATTCTTGGTTCACCATCTCATTTTTTTAAATTTTTAAAAATTTTTTTGGTTTTTCGAGACAAGGTTTCTCTGTGTAGTCCTGGCTCTCCTGGAACTCACTCTGTAGACCAGGCTGGCCTCGAATTTAGAAATCTGCCTGCCTCTGCTTCCCAAGTGCTGCGATTAAAGGCGTGTGCCACCACGCCTGGCTCTCACTTTATTTTAATAATGTCTAATTTGATCTTTGCTTTATCCTAACTATACCGTCTAAAATCAATCATTTTATTCTATGTAAAATAATTTTAATTTGCATGTCCACAATTAAAAGGTAGGTAATTTTCCCCCTTTTGCCATCTTATATTCTCCAAACTCTTTTATACCTATAGTGATTAAATGTACATTGATGAATTTCATCTCATAGAATCAGAAATAGCAAATGTGATTTCTTTCAATAATTCTCTTCTTTAATGGGAATAATGGGAGGCTGTACTCCGTTGGCTTTTGTGGTGACTCCTCAGCCAATGAGGTAGGACTTTTCCTTTTCTTGTGTCATGTATTATTGGCTTTTAAAAACTCATCAAATAATACCTGTTTTAATCAGTGTGTGCCAGTCACATTTCTTTGTAGTGCAAGGAAGGGAATAGAGCCCTTTGACATCAGTAGAAAACCTTTCCCTACTTAAGGAAGCTTACATTGTGGTTTATATGCAATTTTTGCTAAATTTTCTGATTGACAACTGATTTTCTGCTCAGACCATGTCTTTGCTACTTCAATTTTATGCTACAGGAGAAGGTCAATGTAATGGTGACAGGAAATAAATCTTGATCATATTAAACAACTGTCTAGATCTTGAATCACCATTTCTTCTACAAACAGCTAGCATTCGATTATTTATTGGGATGTTAGTTTAGAAATTTGATTCCTGTACTTATTAGACTTGGCAATGTAAATTATGATTGAACTGTAAACTTCAGATAAAAATAATTTAAGCAGTTTAATATTGCTTTAGTTAAAATTGTTAGTTATCCCAAGACCCATAAACCCTACAGTGAAATGGTCATGATTAACAACTATAGGTGGTCTGTTTCCAGGGCTCTTCCAGATGAATTACCTTTCAGTTGGATGATAATGCCAGAAATTTTGCAGTACCTGGTGTTTTTGGTACCCTGTAAAAATCCTTCATTTTTTTTTTTTCTACTGAAGAGCGATCTTCGAATTTTATCATCCTATGAGTTATTTCCCTTTCTCAGTTTCTATGGTGTGTTTCCTATTGATAATATAGTAATATGCCATATTAGATTTGTTAACATGTTTAAATTTGGCATTATTTTCATTGCAAATTCAGTATACTTATCATTTTCTTTATTTTTTTTTCTGTGATTCCAACAGTTTTTCTATGGAATACATTATTTTTCTTCTTATTTATATATTTTCATGTGGTTTCACTTCTGGGCTGGGAGCCCAGATTCTCCCAGGCTTTGTTCATTCTTCACAGTTCGTCCCAGATTTTTTTTTTTTTTTGTGAGTGTTTAAATTAATAAAGTGATCACCATGTTACTTCTGCTGTTTGTTCTCTATAGAATCCAGCACATTGTTTTTTATTACATATGGTAATTATCTGTGGATTAGGATACTGTCCTCTTATTTTCTAAGCATTTTTTTTTCTTATAATGTTTTTTGCCATTTTACTGTTTGTATTTGGTAGTTTTCTTTCTTAATTTTTCAAAATGTATTTATACACTCACAATTCATCCCAATTGCACACCCTCTTCCTAGTGTCACTGTCACAAGCCCCTACCATTATTACCCTATCCCCTTCTCCTTAGAGAAGGGAAAGACCTCCGTGGGTAGGGTCCATCCTGCACTAGAACAACAAATCACAGCAGCACTAAGATCAGCCCACTGAGGCATCTCCAGGTAGTCCAGCTAGGGGAAGGGAATACAATGACAGGCACCAGAGTCAGAGACAGCCTTCTCTCCAACTTTTATGGGACTGACATGAAGACCAAGCTGCATAAGTATGCAGTGGGCCTAGGTTCTGTCCCTGCATGATCTTTGTAGTTGGCAGTTCATTCTCTGTTATTTGACTTTGATGGTCTTCTTGTGGTATCCTTGATTCCTCCTGCTTATTCAGTCCTATCTCCCAGTCTTATTATTTTTAGAAAATTAGTCATATTATTAGGTTTCTCCACTATGAAAAATAAAATGAATGAGTTTTTGGAAGTTTACTAAATAGTAAGTTATTCTATGTGCAATATGACATCATGTTCTTTTCATAGGAATCCACCTTCCTTATATGTCACACCTAATGGAGTATGTGAATACGAAAAATCCTACATC
Source organism: Mus musculus (assembly GCF_000001635.26). Taxonomy (NCBI): domain Eukaryota; kingdom Metazoa; phylum Chordata; class Mammalia; order Rodentia; family Muridae; genus Mus; species Mus musculus. Next base: position 22,836,539 of record NC_000081.6, on the reverse strand, counting down.
ATTCAACATGGAACACAAAGCTGTCCATTGAACCGAAACCAGAGGGTTTGTGTAGAGTACTCATTGCCTGATAAGAATTTTACGAGCCTAGAGACAGAGAATCGGCCCCTATGGGTCTAAAGACATCATGGATAACAATTTAAAATATGTTCTTAAATTATATTTGTCCTTTGCATTTAACATTAACCAGAATTTGATTCAGTATCTCAATTTCAGTTACTGGGATTTTGGGCTCCTTAATGTAAATATGTCTGTTTAATTCGCAATAGCTGAATTATGATACAGCCTTGTTAATTTTTTTATTATTATTTTAATAGATATTTTCTTTATTTACATTTCAAATGCTATCCAGAAAGTTCCCTATACCCTCTCACCACCCTGCTCCCCTACCCACCCACTCCCACTTCTTGGCCCTGGCATCCCCCTGTACTGGGGCATATAAAGTTTGCAAGACCAAGGGGCCTCTCTTCTCAATGATGGCTGACACAAGAAAATCAAGAAGAAGGAAGACCAACGAGTGGATACTTCATTCCTCCCTAGAATAGGGAATAAAATACCCATGGAAGGAGTTGCAGAGACAAAGTTTGGAGCTAATACAAAAGGTTGGACCATCCGGAGACTGCCCCACTCGGGGGTTCATCCCATAATCAGCCACCAAACGCAGACACTATTGCATATACCAGCAAGATTCAGCCTTGTTAATTCTTTTCCATATTTGCCCTTACAGGTTGAATCTGAAATGACCATTTTCAACTCCTATGTTTGACCACTTGGTCTCAGGATTGTGACACCATTTGGAAGTTCATAGAACATTTAGGAGGTGGGGCTTTCTTTATATAGTCTGTTACTAGGACCAGGCCTTAGCGTTTTACAGCTGTGCTGTACTTCCTGTCTGTTAGCTGTTTCTTGATTGCGTATACATGTGATCACACATCATGATTTTGCTGCCATGGATTATGAACTGAAGGATTATGAACTGTTCTCCCAAATCTGTAAAGGGAAATCTGTAAAGGGAAATAGTATCTTCCTTCCTGATGGTGCTTCTTCTTCTTCTTCTTGTTCTTCTTCTTGTTCTTCTTCTTGTTCTTCTTCTTGTTCTTCTTCTTCTTGTTCTTCTTCTTCTTGTTCTTCTTGTTCTTGTTCTCCTTCTTCTTCTTCTTCTTCTTCTTCTTCTTCTTCTTCTTCTTCTTCTTCTTCTTCTTCTTCTTCCTCCTTCTTCTTCTTCTTCTTCTTCTTCTTCTTCTTCTTCTTCTTCTTCTTCTTCTTCTTCTTCTTCTTCTTCTTCTTCTAATACCTTTTTATTGAATTTTGATTTTGAAAATGCATCATCACAAACATCTAAAAACTCTACATTAAAACTTCCCCAATAAATGAAGAGAGGTCCTTTTTGCACATTTGCATTCATGAAAGGTATGGTTTCTTAGGATATAGGTCATTTTTGAAAACATAGTCATGACTAACACAATTTCATGTCCAACTCAGTATTTCATGTGACTACAGTGGTAAGACTAGGTGCATACAACTGATAACTTTAATGTTTACATTTATACATTTAATATTTTACCTACTTTGAAGAATATTGTTCTTTATTTCTTATTTAAAAAAGAAGCCTTTTATTTTATTTGGCATACATACCTTTTACACCATGTTTGTAACTCTAAACTCTCCTTTTCAGTAAGACTTGAAGTCTTTGGTGGATGATGAAGAGGGCAGATTCTGGAGTAAGTATGAACTCAGCAATAAGAGATATAAATAGTAATGCATATATATATATATATATATATATATATTTACATATATATATATATATATATATATTCATTTTCACATATACATGCTGTTCCTTATTGATTTTTATAGTAATTGGTATTATTAATTTGCAGAGAAATTATATTTATTTGGACTTTGCCTGTCATTACTTGGTTAATTGGGTAACTTCGATTTTTCCAAATATTTCAAGTCAGTTCTCTTACTCTTGTTATGTATGATCTTCAACTGAAATATAGTACAACTATTAAATATTCATCATAGTGCTCATTTAAAAAAACGGAGAAAATAGAAAAAACTTGATAGTACAAGCACAGGAAAAAGTTTTGCTGAGGAATTTTCTTAATGATTTATACTTTACTTTAAAAACACTCGCTGAGGTCTAGGAAGACGAGTCCGTAGGGGAAGGGGCCTTCCATCAGCCTGATAATCAGGGTCCAAGCCACCCTTGACAAATTCCTGGTGCAAAGAGAGGAATTCTCATAGGTAGACACAGGTTATCAAAAGGAGAAATAACGGTAATAGAAAAATAGAAAGGATATAAATAATAATAATATACTGTTCACTGAGAGGGGAAGGAGACATAAAAGGAGAAATGTTTTTTAAAAAGTACACAAATACTGCTTCTAGATCCCTCTGTAAGAGTTGGGAGGAGGATCGAAAGAGCTAAAGGGGATGGCAACCCTATAAGAAGACCACAGTATCAAGGGACCCTGGTTCCCAGAGACTGAGCATCCAACCACAGAGCACACATTGGCTACTTCATGCCTCTCCCTGCCCCCACCATATATCTAGCAGAGGACTGCTTTGTTTGGCCTCAGTGAGAGAAGATGAGTCTAATACAGTAGAGACTTGATTTCCCAGGGAAGGGGGATGCTGCTGTTGCTGCTGCTGCTACTGCTGCTGTTGCTGGTGGTGGTGGTGGGTAAATCAATCAGGGATGGGTGTTAGTTGGGTAGGGGTGGGTGGCTGGATATGGGAACATCTCAGAGGCAAAGCAGAGGGGAAATGGGTTGAAGAACATTGTGAGGAGGGACAGGGAGGGGACAGCATTTGGAATGTAAGTAAATGAAAGGAAGGAAGGGAGGGAGGGAGGCAGGGAGGGAGGGAGGGAGGGAGGAAGGAAGGAAGGAAGGAAGGAAGGAAGGAAGGAAGGAAGGAAGGAAGGAAGGAAGGAAGACTGTCCTTACGTGGTGAAATGATAGTAAAGTGTACTCAGTAGGTAAAGCAGAGCTCAGAGAATTCTTTGGAATGTATTTATCTTGTTAAGCAAAGGAGATGTTATTTTACTTCTACCACTGTCTTTGTCAAAGCTTTCTTTTATCTACAGAATAATTCTATTCTACAGATTTTGGAAAAAAAAAAGATTGGATAATAAGTAATGAATTTTACAACCATGTAAACTTTGATAAAATACCAACTTCAAACTGTAGTGGGTTTAGTTCCCCCTAGTGGTAATTGGTCAAGATTCTACAAAATCCATAAAGCACTCAGACAAGCACTTCAAATTATATTTGAAAAACTCTCTCCATTTCTCACATTTTTTCAATAGCTCATATGCATCATCTGCATAGATTACAAAGTCATGCCAGAGGGAAATATTTGTTTTTATTTCCAGACCAATGATTGCTGACCATGGTGATCCATTTGTTTATAACAGCAGATTGAAATTGTAGTGAATTCCAATCTATTAAGTATAATGTAGTTTAACAGTGTGATAAAAATTAAAATTATACTGATATATAAATCTTACTAAAAGCCTTAAAAACAATTGCTACTTCTTAATGAGTAATAGCAACCATATGTTATTGTAGTACAAGTATCAATTATAATATACAAGACTATTTTACCAAACATGAACACCACGATTTCACTGTTTTAATATATTTTTTGAAATTGTAAATTGTTATTAAAATATTTGTCATCTTCTTGTATATATTTAACACTCTGTGCTCCTCCTCTCCCCTCCCCCACATACACACACACACAAAAAGTGGCTTTTGCTTGGGGACTTGCTAGAAAAAGAAGGCATTTCAGAATTTATTTTTATAATTATTTTACTGTCATAAATGATCCATATGTTTCATTACTTTGTGAACTTAAATCCTCAGGCAAAGCACTCTGGAATAGAGTACAAACTAAAGATATTTATTTGAAATAACCACAACTATGATGCACACAGCTACGCTATGTTGGAAAAAAAAAAAGGAAAAACTTCAGCCTCTAATTAGCATTAAATTATAGTTATTAGGTTTTGACAAAGTGCTGTCCAAGCTATTTTCTTTTTTTTTTTTTTTTTTTTTTTTTTTTTTTTTTTGGTTATGCTTAGAAAGTGTATCACGTTTTCCTGGAAGCTGTCTTCATTCCAAGAATCTTCAGTCCTGTCCTGCTCCTGCTCTCTTCTCTCCTGTAGGTGTTATTTCTCCTTTGTAGCTGTCATTTTGTCAATTGTGAAATAGTTTGCTTCCACCCTATGTCTATGAGTTATATTGAAGCAAAGACATGTCACATCCATGAATCTTACAAGGATGAGGGATGAGAAGACAGTTATTTTTAGATAAAAAACTTTACTCTGAAATACTTTGTATTGTTTTGTTAGAGCTAAAATGTGGTGTGTAGAGCCCAACTATTTTGTAAATAGCATTTTATATTCTTGTGATTTCTCTTTAAGTTCTTGATGCAAAATTACAACGTACTGCATAAAATATCTATATCATATTTTGTTTGTTCTTACCATTTGGTTTTGTTCTACTTGCTGTTTTGTTTTGTACAACATCATTCTGTAACCCAAGTTGGCTTTGTGGTCTTAAAAGCCATGTAACATAGGTAAGTCTTAAACTCATGGTGACTATTCTGACCCAGATACCTGCTCTTCACATTCTCTCCCACATCTTCTTTCCCACTCCCAACCATCAGTGTTTACTCCTAACAATGTCACCTGTTTACTTACCTAAATGCAATTATACAATATCCCTTATTTATTCATATAAAGGTTCACTCTATGACTCTCACCATGGGTTAATATAAACTGGTCCTATATCCTCAAAGAAGACACATGGTTAAGAGTACGCATTGTTTACTACCATATGAATGTCTGATACTAAATGGGCATCTATAAACCAGTATTCACTACATAATCAGAAACCGTACTTGGAGAAGAACTTATCTTAGGCTTCTTGGCTCCAAGGATGCTGAGAGAAAAGCCTGTTTTTTGTTTTTGTTTTTGTTTTTTCTGTTTAAAGCTTCACGAAGGTTAAGTTCTTATAGTAACCTAAACCCATGAGAATAACTACAGTAGTAAAATAAAAATGAAAGCAATGTTTTAAAGTACACATGTAGCAGAAGTATATGAAAATTCTTCTCCAAGTATGAAAAAAATAACAGCAGCAGAAAGAGCAGAAATAACTGTAGAAGCAAAAATAGAAGAAAGGCTCCTAATGCAATAAAAACGGTTAAACCAGAAATGAAGGGTAATGCTCTAAAGTACAACTAAAAATGAATATTGAGAAAGCAAACGTTTAATAGAACTTTTGGTGTACATTGTATTGTTAATAAGTCAGAGCAGAAGACCAGACTATGAGGGTATGCTGGAATTGGCCCCCAAAGAAACTGTATGATAAAGGTGACTTTTAAGGGACTGAAACAAATCATCTGAGGCAGTTAAATGGAAAAGCAGAGTAAGGATAGCAATCAGCTTCTGATAAAACAGACCATTAGATACTTAAAATTCTCACCCAGTTGATGCTATTTTTCACAAGTTAAATTGAAGTCAAGGTTAATTTCATATCTGAGAGTCAAACTAATCAGGGGGAGATTACTTTATAAATTAGGTAATGTCCAGAGTATTTAAGAAGTTAACACTGTTCAAGTAATTCACAGATAACACATTCAAATAAGAAAGCATTTATATAAATGATCAATGTATTCAAAACAGACATTTCCTCACAAAATGCACAAAGCTTCAAAGGGCATTGTAAAAGAAAAACAAAAAATTTTAGCCTAGCAGCTATAAAACAAGTTGAATTTGTACTATAAGAAAATCTAAGAACAGATGTTTTCAGTGTTAAATTATGAATTTAAGGAGAAATTAAATTAACATTACAGGACAGCAGTAAAATGGAAAAAAAAATCTATCTCACCAAAATCTAATAACCTTCTTAGGGATCTAAAATATATCATTTCTTTTTAGTCTAACAGAACAAAATTATGAAATCCAAAATTAATCAGTATTTTCAGGTTTGCAAAAGAGATACATGCTCACCGAGTAAATGAGTTAAACAAAGGAATATTAAATGAGATTTAAGTCATGGAGTATCAGACTTTCTTCTTCGGATAAAAATGATCCTCCTTGAGGAAAAACCTACAGAAACCAATAGACATTAATATGCTACATAATTTGTTTAGAAAGATTGTAAGATGCAATAAAATAAATCAGTTTATCTATATAGTTTCAAAAAATATCAGAAAGTTTAATAAAATTATTTCTATTTTAAGCAAAATAAAATTGAAGCACTGAAGTCATTGTATGACAATTTGCAAATACACTTTTGTAGGGAAGCAGGGAAGCTGACTGCAGATCTTGACCTGTCTCTCTGGTCCTCCAAGTCCAACCATCAGTACTCACTCCCAAAATCACATCAGAAAACGTGCTGCAGTCTCCCTTTCCCCTGCTCACCAAGTGGGTCACACAGATCTTCCCCTATTAGCCTTTTCCCTGTCACTAATTGCTTTCTTCTCGCATTCAACTTCATCAAGCAGTCTATGGGAAACGATAGAACATGTTGTCCAGGGAGAAAGTTGGCTATCTACAGATCTGCATCTCTCCCTCCATTCTTCCAAGTCCTATCTCCAGTCTCATCCCCAGCTTTGTAGCAGACCTTGTGTTGTTGTCTCAATTCATTTTCTGCCCATTGCCAGGAAACTAAGCAGAACCTACTGGATGACTGGGCTTTTCTCCCTCTTGTGAATCCCTTTGGAACCCTTTTCCATCCCGTCTCTATTTCTAAGAATATGAACTTTATACTACATGTATATTACATGGAATTTCCAGTGTTTAAATTTATCAGGACCCTTGGGAAATTTCCTGCAAGACAACATACTGCCACCAAGTTATTTTTCGAAACCAGAAGGAAAACTGAAATCAAAAGCAAAAGCACTCTTCCATCAAAGAGAAGACAAGATATTAGCATCTGCAAAAACAATCTTCCCTATGCCAGATGCATAGACACCAGTATAAATAGCCAGGACATTAAGACTCCCCTGGGGCCAAGCAACACTCCTAACTTCCCTTCCATGACTCATTGCTTTATGTTCCAAAGAGAACACTCCTCCATTGCAGGTAGGACTGCAATGTCTTTCTAACTCCAATAAACTCATTGGCTCACAAAAAGAGAGAGAGAGAGAGAGAGAGAGAGAGAGAGAGAGAGAAGAAAATATCTAATCTTTTTTTTTTTTAAGAACAGTACAGGGTTGTTCTTTGACATAAGAAGATATGGTTTTGATAAAAGAAGGAAAAGAGAAATAAAGGTGAGTTTTTCGAATAAAAATCTTTTTAGGATGTATGGCATGGTTGATCCTTTCTTTGTAGCTGTAAAAGAATGAGCTGAGGAAAATACCTCGCTTGCTTACACTTTGTTAAGCTATAAGAATTCGTTTAGACACAAATGTATGTGAATTTGGGGGAACAATTTGTTTTTCAGCTGTGTTATTTTTTTCATGCAAGGTTATTGCAAACATATTGCTTTTTTGTTTGTTTTTAAACATATACTTGTTCAGATCAATCACTTGCAAAAAGTAGGATGCAACCACATTATTATTTTGAAAGGCTTTACTGGGATACATAAGGCATAAAAGCAAAAAATAAAGTTGGTGGAGCCTTACTTCATCTACAAAGTGTGTGTGTGTGTGCACGCACGCGTACATGTGTGGTTTTTCTCTTTTTCATTGGTCCCAGAGAGCTTTTCTCTGCCCCCCTTTCTTTTTGCTAGCCACAGATAGCAAAGCTTTGCTCCCTCAGAGAAAAGTCAACTGAGTGATTGACCACCCACTCCATGCCTCTTCTCTGTAAACCTGACTTGTAGAAGCTGCCTTTCAGCAAAACGCAATCACAGACTTAAGATGTAAAATGCTTAACATTAATACCCTTATGAGGAAATAATCATGAACTTATTCGAATCAAATATATCTGATATTTATCACCAAAGGTCAGGCTATCTACCATATCGTTCTGTCCATCTAATTAAAGGTAAATAGTAGGATGAGAAATTTGGTGATGACATATTTGTCTAAACTCCTTGCTAGATACTTTATCTTAAATTTGTTGGCAGTACACATGTTGGTTGTTTTAAAGTCTTTAAAAGGTATTTATTCTTAATTTAATGTATAAGTGGGATGTTGAGTATTTGCATGAGTGAGTAAAGGAGCCATGAAAGCCAGAAGATCCCCTTATGGCTGGTTGCAAGTCAGCTAGCACTGTTGCTGGGAGCAGGACTCAGGTTCTATCCACTTTCTGAAACTGTTGTGACTCACTGGATCATCTCTCCAGACTTACACATCTACTTCAGCTCTGTTAACGAACAGCCCAGTAAAGACCATTGAAAACTTTGAATAGAAATTGAACTGCATAAAGTCTCTGATGGAAAATAAGCACAGGTAAATATATGCAGCACTATGAATCATTCGAGAAATATATAATACAACAACAGGGAGATATGTTCCCGGGATGTTCAAATCGGACAAAACAACAGAGTATCTGTCACAGTAAACACTTTCAAAGCTGCGGAGGATGCAGACCCTCATGCATTAGCAGGGGCATTGTAAGAATGAATATTCACACTGGAGGCAGCTAAGCCATACTGGACCAAAGTGCTTTGGAAGCACAAGTAACTTGGAAGGTGCTTTCCAGACACCAGACATGCCTACTGTCTTTATTGGACAGATACTCTCTGAGAATTTATTTCATGTCCTATCAAAATGTAACTTTCAATATGTGCAGGTTGTGTACATAAATCCTTCCTCGGTGGTCATATAAAATGGTCTGTAGATGTTATAAAATTTTGTCTCCCCTTAACCACTAATGTATACAATGATTAAGAGTAACATATACCCAAAGCACAAGAGTCATAGAAGTGAGTCTGTGATGCCCAAAAGCCAAGATTAATTTATATTGAAGAAAGAAATGACAAAGAACCTGGGATTAGAAGCTTAAATGAAATAGGCTGTGGTAGAGAAGAAGAAAAATGTATATAGGAGTGTGAATACTGTATTCTAGTATTTCATAACAAAAAAGAAAAATGTCTTTTTTCTCTTATTTACAATTATCTACTCCTGTTTTTATTATTTACAATTATTAGTTGCAAGTTCAAAAAGTAACAAAATAATAGTGTGTTTATAGCTTGAAGATTCTATATGTTAGTGTTTCATGATTCTATATTAAGATTAACTTTTTCATGAAAAGAGAGAGGGGGAGGGAAGAGAGAGAGAGAGAGAGAGAGCTCATTTACATTCCTTTGTCCTTGTTTTTAGTCTAGAAGCCAAAGGCTATGAATGGATATTCACTAGAAGTGGGAAAATTGGTTGATATTGAATATTGAATATTGTTGATTCAAGCTATGTGAGAAAAAATCAAAGAAGCAACATAGTCATTATGGGTTGGGACGAGGTGGTTTCTTGATATGGAAGAATGTTTTACACATACATGTGTATATGTGTGAATTACAATGTATGCTTGAAATTCTACCATCTTCTAGACTCATGCAGGAGAATCTTAAGTTGCAGTTAGAGTAAATTCACACAGACATCTCATCTGAGAAACAGAACTTCCAGCCAGCAGTAACTCAGGAATACTGTGCTTGCCTAGCATGCAATGCCCTGGGTTCTGTTCTCAGAACCATGAAAAGAACAAAAATCTAATTAATGATTTGACCTTTTATAACTCCCATTCTGCACACAATTTTATGATTTATTTTACTTCTATATTTTAAATAAATTGCTTAAAGATTTTCAGTGTCACAATATTTGAATGCATTCTACACATTCGAACGTAATTTAAAATATATTATTTCTTAAGCAAACTACTAACAATAGCATCTAATTAGACTCTTTTATACTTGGAACCTTTTTAGCATCTGTATGTAAAGCATCATTAAATCCACATTAGTTTTCATTTATAAGTCTTTATCTAATGAGAGCTAAGGCTGAAAGTTTTGTCTCCAGCTCTGACTTCTATTCTGTGCTGCTTATTTTTGGTAAAATGAAGAGAAGAGATTTTGTTTCTTTTTTTTTTTAATTTAAGTAGCCCTCCATCAAGTTAGAATAAGTTGGAACTATTTTGAAATATGAGAAAACAAAGGTTATTGCATTCAAACTCTTATTTTTGCTAGCATACTACAAAAATACTGAAAAAATCTTTCTCTGTTGCTCGCTCTCTCTCTCTCTCTCTCTCTCTCTCTCTCTCTCTCTCTCTCTCTGACTATAATGTGTTTTTAGGTTTTCCTGCTTTTCTTTGACCCATCTCTCAATCCACTCATCTCCCATTTGATAGTAGCTTGCTTCAGAACTAATTCTATTCTAAATTATGTTTGAATTTACAAAGTGCATACCCTCTTCACAACCACTATTCCCTCTTACACTTCTGTATGACAGACATATCACGATATTTAGATTTCTGTAACTTGACATGAGCTGGATTTATATGGGAAGAGGAACCTCAGTTGAGAAAATGCTTATATCGGTTGTTATAGGCAAGTCTGTAAGCAAGTGGGCTAAGCAAGCTATGAGAGGCCTCTAACATCAATGTGAAAATCAAACAATGTTCACATGATGTCATTTGTGAGAAACAGATGAGAAACTGTTAGGATGACAAAACAGAAGGGACATGTGTGTGTGTATGTGTGTGTGTGTGTGTGTGTGTGTGCACACGCGCGCTAGTGAGAGAGTGTATGTGAACATATGTGTTTGTGTGTGTGTGTTCTTTTGTATAACTGGCTGTCAGAGATTTAGGGATGATACAACAAAAGTGATCTTGTTCCAAAAGTAAATCCTAACTACCTCTGAAGAAACGAGCATTGAACATCAGTCCAGATACAAGTTCACAAAATTTGAGGGATGCTTAAGTCTTATTCAGCTTAAGGCATTATTTACATTCAGAGTATATTAATGTTAGCCTAAGTATACTTGTGAAAAATTAAACAAAATTTGTGTCAATGAATGCTGCGTTAGTTAATCACATAGATGAAGTGAAGAGAAAATTGAAAGCAATAGCTCTCTAGTCTGATGTTTTAGCTTTAATTTTGTCTAAGGAACTAAAAATGTAATTTAATAAGAAAATTAGTTAAATTCACTTAATATTTGATCATGGATTTTATTGGAAAGAGGATTGGCCATAAACGAAAATGTCATGAAGTAATTACCGATCTGTTGTTTTATTAATCATTTCATGAAAGTTATACGTATTTCATCAAACCTATACTTTATCTACATGAGTTTGAGTGAAAAAAAACCTCAAACAACTTAAGCAGAGAATCAATCTAACGAACACATATGAATATTATTTATACCTTCCCTTCTGCTTTCATATCTCAGAAGAGCCTGCAGATGCAATCCACTTTCACTTCTTGCTCACTTGGAAGTATAAGGTAATGTCCCAGGACTTAGGGAAGCAACTCAGAACTCCAGCATGCTAAGAGTTGTGTTTTAGTGATGTGATACCAAGGTCTCCAAGCTTGGCATTTCATGGGATGCACATGAAAGGTGATACATGCAAAAAGAAGGAGCCAAAAGAGGAGCTGTGTCCACACTGGGTTGAGAGGAAGAATGCTCATTTTAACTCACTGTTCATGTTTTAGTACTATTTGTCTACAGTGTTAATGAATACATGATAGAAAGTCAGCTCTCAGCATTTGTACCTGACTCTATATTGGTAGACAATCACATAGTCTTCATCTGTTCTGGGTGAAAATTTGTATTTTATCTTAATCTTTGATTGCTTTGAATTCAATTATAAATATCAAGAGATTTATTTTTAAAAATATTTTAGCAATGACAAGTGATCACTATAATTAATAAAGTCAACACCTTTAGTCATTATTGGACTATGTTAAATAGAAATATTTTGATTTAATATGTGATGAGTTTCATTGAGAACAGAATTATAAGCCTACTAGTCGGATTCCGTTACTATGATTTCTCAAAATAATAATTCAGTTGAACACTTTAAAACATTGAAATGAAGCAGAATTCTTAAATAAGGAATACTTAAATGAGATCACTATAAGATTATAATGGAAAAGTATTTTAGGGTCACTCCATTCCCAAACGTGGTTATTGAATCATATATAGAACGTGTGGAAAGGGTATGCTAATTACCTAAGGTCATTCAGGAAGTAAGCATGGAAAGACAGAGCTGTCAATCACACCTGGAACTCTAGACTCACAGTTGAACATTTGACACAGTTCAATTAAAAATTTATTACAACTTACTGAAATATTGAGCTTCATACAGTATTTACATATTTTCATTCCAAATACTTCTGTTTCAGCAGTGCAATTGAGAAAAACAAAAGAATAGTCTTACCATAAAATGTCACCTGAAATCTATCCAAAACAACATACAGACATTAATTTCTAAATGAAAACTTCCTCATTCTAATCTAATCTAATCTAATCTAATCTAATCTAATCTAATCTAATCTAACCTAGTCTAGTTTAATCTAGTCTAATATAATCTCTAATATCTAATCTCTAATATCTAATCTCTAATCTAATCTAATGAGGGTAATCCCATAATCAATGTAAAAACTAAAGTAATAACTCAAAAACAGGAACCCCACATTTTGTTTCACCTGCTGATGAGTTCCCCTCATTGCCTGTCAAACCTGTCAAACTGCACTCCCTCCCATTGTTCACTCATGGCCACATTGGACTGAGATCTCAAGACAACAGAATGATATCAACACATATAAAAGTAGAGTTCATTCCATTCCAAAAGTATCAGAGAAACCCAAATTCTGAGATCATTCAGGGAATTTCAAGAAGCAATTTGAGCTTAAAGAATTGCTGCAATTTTATAATTTGGATGGGAGTAGGAAAATATACTTTTTTGTGATAATACAAGAAGCAATTCCATATTTTCTAAATATTTTGTGATTTTAAGTCGTTATTCTTGGAAAATTGGGTTTTTAAATTTTTGTTTGTAGTTTTACTATCAAAATGTATTTTCAACTAGAATTTTTTTCTCAGAATAAAACTATTTAATGATGATATGTAAGTATGAGAATAAAGAATGTCAAGAAATAGTCTCTTGAATAAGTGGGGAGAAGGAGAGTGAAGGGTGCAAAGAGGAGGAGGAGAAGAGAGAGAGAGAGAAAGAGAGAGAGAGAGAGAGAGAGAGAGAGAGAAGAAAAATAGAATACATATTTTTTTTGGTATATTCAGCCTTTATGCAACATATTTATTATCTTATCCTGCATAAACTAATATTTGGGGATAGAAACTTGAAATGTAAATAAAGAAAATATCTAAGAAAAAAGAAAAAAAACTTCATAACAAGGATTTTATGCTTTGATTTTCAATCTCATATGATTTACTGGTGCCTAGGGATTATACTAAATCAAAACTTAGTGTCATTTTATTAGTAGGTGTATCTGAAGTTCTGCACAATGACTTTCCTTGTCCTGACAGAACAGGCATAATAAATAAAACACTTTCTTGCTAGGACAATATTCAGACATTGTTTTAAAAGACCTAAAATTTTTAAGCATACATATTTTTCTGATGACATTGAGATACATGGCAGTATATTGAAATATATTCCAGTCTGAAACTTGTGAAGCTATATCAAAGAGGTTCTAAAGCATAAATATGTCTGGATTTGAATCTAAGCACAAACATTGTTAGATATAATTCAATTTTCAGAGACAGGACAGAAAAGAAAATAGTAGTGAAAATGATAAAATAGTTGCCCTAAGGACAGCTGAGAGATAAAACATGTTTGTACAGATATGGGCAACATGAACTAATGAGCTATGGAAATTTTTAAGAAATGACATGAAGTTAGCAGTGGGGACACTAGGAAATACGGGACAAGTTGTGAAGAGGATAATTTTGTGGCAGGAGTGATCAATGTTTCTGCATACATGTATGAAATTCTTACAATTAAAATTAAAATTTTAAAAAGTAGTAAAACCATAGCCCAAGGGTTTTAGTATGGAAGCTTACTTTATCTAGATGAATTTGTTCATGATTTTTTTCCATCCATTACAAAGCTGGTGTGGTTGGAGTTATAATAGGTTACTGAGAGCCTTTGTATAACCATCATCCTCATGTAGAAGGGCCCATCACTCTACCCAATGCTACAGTTACTCCGAAACATTTATGAGAATGAGTAATACCGTGGAGACATGTAGCTGTGCCCTATTGAAATAATCCATACCATTCATTAACACAAATAGACAGGTGAACAGTGAAGAGATGACTCACTTGTGAAAGGTACTCAGCTGCTTTAATTGTTACCTGCTCAAACTGGTTTACCTAGCTTCATTCTCCCAGTGATTCCTACACCATCTGATCAAGACTGGTAATTGTAGGGTGGAATAATAAAGAAAGTACTAAGCATTGCATCTAATATGGTGTCTAATTAAAGATGTAATTTGATTCTTAACACCTACAACAGGTGGCTCACATCTTCCTTTACCTCCATCTCCAAGGCATCTGATGCCCCTGGTCTCCCTGGGCACCGATACTCATATGCACAAACCTCCACACACAGACATCATCATAAATAAAAATAAATCTTAAAAATAACACAAACCAGCAAGATATGATAGTACTAAAGAGGTGAGAGAAAACTGTGTGTCAAAAGACTACTTCGATTGCATAGAAAGTTACCTGTCAAGCTGAGCAACTCAGAAAAATCAACCAATCCTCTTAACAACATAATTTTAAGAAAAACATCAATATATAAAGCACAATGAAAAATTTAACAAACCTCTCGTGCATTCCCTAAAACATCAGTGTTTCGTGTTCTGGCTTAGCAATCACTTTCTAAGTAGCTTTGAAATTTATACACAAGATCCCACATTTTTAGAATGTATAAATAAAACCACACAGCTAATTGCACCAGTATATTTTGCTTATAGTACTGTAAGTACCATGTAACACAATGGGGCTTCAATGCCATGATGTTTCCCATCCCGGTAGAACAAGGGGCTGTGATGACTAAAGCTAAGAGTGAGTGACCTTTTAACTTTTTGTAACTGGAACAATGCTTCATTCATTACTTGAAGGAGTCTGCACATGCGTAGATTATTACAAGTGTTATGAAATGCAATATTGTGATTGGATTGAGCAAGTGGTTACGATACACTGCTGCCTGTAATCGCTTTGGTAGATTATCCATTTAAGTATAGAAAAGACCACATGTATGATAGTAAAGTACTATTTTCTAAAATTGATAGAAAAATCCCCTAAAGTGGGTTGCAGAGTAGCCAATGACACAGTGCTTGCCCCACATGTACAAAGTCCAGGGTTTATCTTTGTCATTTGAAAATACATAGATGAACAATAAACAAATAGATCTGAAAACCACCTTGTTAATGCCTGATAGGCCATTGGCATAAGGTGCTTGACTCTAAGCCTGAGAACTGCACGTCAGTCTATAAATCTACATTACAGAAAGTGTAAGCTGCCTTCTATAAATCACACTCTCATATCCCTATTGGCAAAAGTATGTGTGTGCACATACTTATGCTGATAAGCACTTATGCATGTACACATGCACACATACACATACTACACTTGTAGTGGGCGGGCATTGATGTTTCATTTAAAATAAAAACTTTATTTTCTTAGTTTTTGTGTTTTAGAAAAGCTGAAACTTTGGTGATATCATAAACAAAGGGTTAAGATTTACTGCACTCTGGATGAGGGTTATTCCTTTAATGAGACTTGTTTCAAACTGCTGTCAATATTGAATAAGAGAGAGGAATAAATGTTTGACTCCCTGCAGGATGAGTAATGCTGGCCATCAAGAAATGTGCAAGAAGCTTGATAGTCCATAATCATATCCTTTCTCATAAACTGTCTGATTCTGTCCCTCAGAGGATAAGGCATACTTATAAATCTTCAGCTTCATGATGAGAGAAAAAATATTCTCAGAGATTCAAGCATAGCCCTCTACACCCCAGAACCTGGTAGCCAGACAAGTGTCAGCATCAACAAGGAAATGGAGAAGGACACTTATTTGTAAGGAGGAAGGACCTGCTGTCACCTTCCTGAATTACAAAATTTCTACAAGAAATGGGCCATGCACAACTCAGCATGTAGTTATAGAAACCAGGTAAAATTAAAAGAAACACAGTGAGGCTGCCAATACTTAGAGCAGGTGTAGCCCATGATTCCTTTCATGCCAAATATGAAGAGGTTCCCCAAGAATATCATCTTTTATATAATATTTAGTAGAAATGTTATTCACTTTTGCCTATCTATTTATTTATCTATTTTTCTATCACTTTTTAAATCTATTTTTCTCATTACCTTCAGATTAAAATAAATGCATTCATAGTACTTTTAATTTAATTTTCCATTTAAAATATAATACACATATTTACATTTCTTTTTCTAGAGTTTGTGAAAAATAGTTTAAGATGGTTTCCAAAATTCTAAATATAATTAGGAGGTTTTCAATGTACATGAAATTTAAACAAATGGCATGAACTTTTGAACTAAAATCAGAAGTACACAAAGCTTAAAATAATAAGACCAGTAGGTAAATATATACATCTGTAACATTTTTAACATGCCTTAAAATAAAATTCTTCCAAAGTTAAAAAACAAAAGAATATAAACACAGCCATTATATAAGGCCATTATATAAGAATACAGTTTCTCTAAAATCTTAGGAATTCCTTCCTGTTCCTCTGTAGTCATGACTCTTGTAAAAGAATAACTTGCACAGAGCATATGGTGACTTTGCATAGTAAATCCTTAGACCAACAACAAGCACTAGATGCGCAAGTATGTTAGTGGCTACAGATTTAATCGATTTCATTTGACAAATGTAAATCCATTGGTTTAATGAATTAAATTTACTCAGTTTCCTATGAGAGAACTATAATGGCACTTTGGTTTTGTTATAATATGTATTTGTGGATTTAAAGACATGTAAAGATAAACTAGAATACATTTGGGTAAATATTAAGAATGAAATGTCCATTTTCCTAACATATATGAGTACTGGCATTTTTGAGACAAGGAAATCTAAACACTAAATAGTATACCCAATCAAACATACTTAATGCAATTTACAGAAAACTAGAATTACTTCAGCAAACATAATCTGAGATAAATTGGAAGTAAATAACTATGTATGTATCAATTACTAAAATTAATTCATTTAAAATATAAATTGTTTTGTGTGCTGAATTATGAATTTGTATTGCAGTTCATGCAAATATCTTTAAGTTTTCACATTAAATATATTTTAAAAAACAAACAAACAAACAAACCAAAACTTGTGTCTATGGTATACTCACAATGGTTGGTTAAAAAGAAAATGTAAATTGTATTTACTACTAATAATGTTATTTGCATTTTGTTACATTATTTAAATTTTATAAGGAAAAATTCACTCACAATATAAATTTTATATTAGTTTTAAACTGATGCTATCTGGTATCTTAAGAGATATGTAAAATATGTTTTGCAATACAGGTGAACTATGAAATATTTGATAGCAGAAAGAGAAAGTGAAGCACTTTGCTTGGAATTCCTACCTAGGCCAATGTTAAATCACCACAAGTGGTTCTAAAGGACTGATCTTGTTGCTCTGATAGCAATAAAGTGAAAGGAACTTGAAACCCTAGTCTGTCCTTCCATCTTGTCATGGAACTGAATAAAATTCTTTGTTTTATGGATATTATCACAAAGCAAGTTTGTATATATTACAGACATTGGAAAATAACAGACATACCAAATCAAGTAACTTACTACAATATATCAATGTTTGAAATGAGAATATTTAACTTTTGTTTTACTTATTTTTTACCTCTGTTCTTTTGAGACTGAGTTTCACATTATAGTTCAGGCTACGCTTGACTTACTATATGGCTTAGACTAGTCATAGTTTGTCAAAATTTTCTTGCTTCAACCACCATTCCCAAGACATATATTAAGGTTATATACGGTTCTATCTTGTTTATTATATCATCTTTTCAATTTATACAAATGAAAGAAATGATCATGATATGTTAGTAATTTAACCCTTCAGGTACTATATAGTTCATGTGGTGAAAATGCAATTTATAGAAAAAAGTTAAAAGAGTGAATTTCATCCCATATTTATTTGTTTATAGATATGTTTTGAAGGGAGAGGTAAGTGCTCAACAAAAATGTATTGTATAAGTTAATAATTAGGACAGTAACAACTATATCACTAACTGCTAATAATAATTGTCTTTCAACTCCACATTGTAATTTTATATTATAAATATAATTGTAATTTTATATTATAAAGAGAAAAGTAATTTCGTTCAAACAAATATTTGGTATAAAAAGATTGGTATATGTAATGATGATCAATGAAACACTGCATCTCTATATATATTTGTATAAAGAAATTTTTAGTACCCTATAAAGTTGGCAAAGTGCCTGCTCATCTTTGTTTGCTTTATAATGTATTATGAATATGCCAGTAGGAACAGTGATCCACCACAAAGAACGTCACAGAGCTATAATCTCACGCTCAGAAGCCTTCAGCAGGAAGTTCAAGAGTTCAAAGCTAACCTGGTGTATACGGCATTACGAGTTTGTGTCAAAAGATTTTATTTCCTAGATCAAATAAGAAAGAAGGAGAAGGGGAAAGAGGGAGAAAAGGGGAAAATAATTTATTAATGTTAGTAAGTGATAAATAAATTTTTGAAGTGAATGTGAAATGCAAATGAAACCTGATCCTGCAACATCTTTGAATATCTCATCATTATCATAGAAAATATTTGAGACTAATTACATGCCAACAGCTTGACATTTGTGTACCATTTTCATATAGGAAATAGTTCAAATTTTACCTTACAGTTCAGTCTATGAATGTTTGGTGGTGGATTTCTTCTTAGGTATTGAAGTTGCTGAGTGTTAGGTATTAGTGGCTGAGTCCTATATGGAAAAGAAAAATGAAAAAAGGAAAGAAAACAATGTGAAAACCCTTAGGAAAAGAAAACTAAGCTATCACTCTACATGTAACCACATATTTACTACTAAAATGAAATTTATTATTTTACAAATGATAGATGAGTGGCTTTAGGTAATAAACATTTGGAAGTAATTTAAATATGTAGTTTGATTAATTTATTTCAGTATTGGAAAGTGTGTGTGTGTGTAAGGAATTGTTCAGCTGAGGTAGAGCTTAGCTTAATTCACTATTTACGGAGTAGTTTTTAAAAGGATACAATGGAAAGAAAAAGAGGTCCTATTGGAGATTGCTAT
Organism: Mus musculus; assembly: GCF_000001635.26. NCBI lineage: Eukaryota > Metazoa > Chordata > Mammalia > Rodentia > Muridae > Mus > Mus musculus. The sequence continues at coordinate 22,817,297 of NC_000081.6, read as the reverse complement.
CGTGGATGAAAAGGTTTAAACTTGTAGACTTTTATTTAGATTGTGTACAGAACCTCAGCTGTTTTCTTGGTTACCTGTTCAGATTTATTTCCTTAGTTTCATTCCCCTATTCAGTGTTACCTTATCTGATCTAGACTGGTAAGTGTTGTGTAGCAAATGGGGACAGTATATGTCAGTGTACCTCATATAGAGTCAATTTAATGATATCATTCTCATGACAGACTTTAGAATAGTGTTTAGAATATATATCACGTGGATCACAGTTTTAGAGGAATTTTAATCCAGCAACATGACAGTTCCAGCAAGGGATCATATACGTATTCTAGGTCTCTGTGATCCAGCTGGAGAACAGACACACCACGCACCGTTAATCAATCCCTGCAGCTGGAATACAGACCCACCCTTGGTACACAGCTTTCATCCCAAACAAAGAGGGCAAAGAGGGCTTGTGGAAAGGAGCAGCCATGTTTGGAAGTGGTGTCTAATTGATAGCCAGACAAAGGGACAAATCAGAGAAAAACTTAACAAAATAAGTCAGAGATCGTATACACCCAATACTCACAAGGCAGTTTTAAAAGACAGACGCCAAAGACAACAAGGTAGGCATTGGTGAAGACAGGAGTTAGAGAATGAGAAGCCAGAAGATTAGAATATATTGTCAAAATAATTATCAAGCCACGCAGAGCAATTCAGTGAGAGGCTGAAGAAGCATGCCATGAGGGAATCAGTCAGCTTGAAGAGGAGTGAGCCAGAACCTCTGAGATGAACCAGCCAGCCAGAGGTCAGAAAGAACTAGAAAGGGTGAGCATATTCGCCAGTCAGCTTCTGAGACGATGACTTTATCTGGCGAAGTTACATTTACACATAATTTGTTTTAAAATTTAAATTATCTTTCACTCTGAAGCCACTGGAATATTAAATTCTGGAATAAAATTCCAGAACCAGACTTGAAACGACTGCCAGTTTTCAACCTCAGCAGACATGGGACCATCCAGATGAACAGGTCAAGGAAACAAATAAGCTACCTGAAGACCTTTACCACCTCCGTGTTATCACAAAAGCCTATTGCCCCCGTTCTATCCCTAGCTCTGCAACAGAACCCCTGCGACAGCATTCCTTCCCTTATGCACACATTGACTACATATCCCATAATTCTTCCTGTACTAAACTCCCTATCTCCACTCTTTGCTTTATCCCAGGCACAAATTTCATCAGGTCCTCCCCTGCTAAACCAGTTTTCCACCTTAATTCAGATTATCATTTCTTGGGTGACCAACAACCAGAGACTAGGTGGATCAAAGGCCTAGGGTAAACCCCAATACTATTGTTCTTAATAAAATAAAATAAAATAAAATAAAATTAGTAATAGGAATGATTCCTTATGATATTCAGCTATATTCATACATCCGTGCATGATTCAGCCATCATCAGAGGTGCTTCCTACGACAGCAAATGGGAACAAATACAGAGACCCAAAGTCAGAAATTAGGCAGATATAAAGAGAGGTCTTGAATGCTTGGACTAAATAGCACACCTTCATCACATCCCTGCCCTCAGAGATTTGTGTATCCTGACAAATAGGAGTCAGAAAGAGCATAAGACGTGGAGAGGATTGGCGGCACCATGAGAAAAAGTCTCTCTAAACCAACGGAATTCATGAATTCAGAGACACAGAAGCAAGCATAGGGCGTGCATGGATCTGTACGAGGTCCTGTGCATATGGATTGTGGCTGCCAGTTTAGTTTATTTACGGGATTCCTCGGTGAGTGCCTGAGTGGGATTCTAATTTTTTGTTTTTTTTTCCATTCTCTTCATTCTTATGGTTTTCCTTGTTCAGCTTCTATGCTGTGGTTTTGTTTTATATTCTTTTACGTTATTTGGTTCTCTTTTGTCGTTATTTCTTAGAAGCCTGCTCTTTTCCTAATGAGACTCAGAAAGGGAGTGGATCCTGAAGGGAGGGTATGTGGGAAGGAACAGGGAGGAGTAGAAGGAGGGAAACTGCAATTAGGTTATATTGTATGAGAAGAGAACCTAGTTTCAATAAAAGGGGAAAGATTTGAGAAACTGTGTAATATAAATAAAACATTTTTATAACTATAGTGCATTGTAAATCGATACATATATCAGCCTGAGAATAGATGATTTAAAAATGAAGAAAACCTATTCAATATTTCATAATGTATACAACATAATTTCAGATAGACTACATTACGAGTGCTGAAAAACCAATATTGAGAGATCACTGAGACGTGCGACCTCAGAGGATAATGAATATTTTAGAGATTTGAAGGGCACCAGAATTATAAGTATACCTTGACCTTCTTAGGAAAAAAAAATCAGTTTAACCTGTTCCTAGTTGTCCATGCAATACCGTTTGTGATCTCTATTTTCCAAAATTATAACTATTTCTGTGTAGTCCTCAGAAATACCTCAAATAGTTTCATAATATGCTAACATGAATAGTTTCATTCACTAATCCTTCAGTGTCTACATGGTGTAAACATCTTTTGTTTTGTAGATTAGACAGTATGAGGAAACAAACCAAAGTGCCTGCCATCATGATATTTAAACTTGGTGAGTTGAGTGGCGGGTGAAAGAAACAAAAGCCAGACCAGCCACTTACACAAATACATATTGCATATACTGTAAGCTCTAAAAAAATGTAATGATACTTCAAGGGGTCATGAAACAGGGGATTTCATTTAATAAAAATGTCAAAACAGGTAACATCTTAGGTCCGTCAAGGGGAACATAGGGAAATTGCCAAACCATTAAGTGCTAAATAAGGATTCACAGCCATGTTTGAGTTCTTTCAGTCTGGGAAATGAAATACAGTAGTCACTTAGCTAAGAATAGTAGAAAATGTCATTTAATGCTCTATAAGGAGTGCATAGAGAAAGAAACTTTTGATGGTTGTCTGTCTACATATCACCACTATAAACAGAGAAAAGCAAAATATCTCGGTCTTCAAGAACACCCTCCCTGAAGTGTCATGGTCCCTATGGCCATCATACAGAATTATAATGTCATTTTACCAATAATAAGTATTAAAAATTGTGTGACTACTTACACTCTAGCAAATATGATAGAACAAAGTATTGGTCTCTCTGTCAATTAAATCTAAGAGTTAACAGTTCGTAGTGTACGGTACACAAACAACAAGAACACTTGGACAACTGATGTAGCGCAAGAAGCAGCAAAAGGCCTAAGCAATACCATCAAGAAATAGATTAGTCTCAATATTGTATGGAATAGACACCTGTGCACTCAGGGGAATGTATTCCTGAATGGCACATATCTTCTGCCGAGCTTACCATAAGCCCATTGGAAACAAGGCAAACAGCAGGTGCCTTTCCTTCCGTGCTCCATGCACATGTGCACGCATACAGGATATCCTATCCTCAATAGAATGTACAGCTTAGCTACGTGGAACTGATATTTGGCAAAAAAAAAAGGTAATAATCAGCAAATATCCTTTATTTAGAAAATGATTAGCCTGAAGCTACTACCAAGAAGCAAGTCTTTTTGCCTTATTAACATATTTATTTGAATGTAATAAATAACCCTGTTATAACAAACCAAAGAAAGGATTTGTAATATTGTTTTTCTCTTATGAAGAACATATCTAACTTTTATTTTAGATTTCATTTTAATTTTAGAGTTCTCTATGTTTATGGTAATGAGAGTCCAATGTCTTAGCTTTTATATGCTAGGAAAGTAAGTTATGTAATATGTAGTTGAAATGTCATCTCATTTTATCTTAAGTCTTATTATCTTGTTATCACATCAACAATTTTTGGATATCTAATGTCTTAAAATGCAACAGTTACTTTAAAGAAAATGTCAATTGTGTTTATATTTACTGTGTCATTTACTGAATAACAATGTAAATTCTTAGTACAAAAAGAATTTACACACACACACATATAGATATATATGTATTTATATATTTATATATAGCATTTTATAAGAACATATTTCTAATTATTATATAGGTCACCATCTCAAAGCTATTCAAGTAATGCTAAATTCCACTTAATTTCAATTCACTCTTTAATTTACAATCTTACTATGAATTCATATAACCAAAGGATCCATGAGTTTTCCAGAAAAACATCAGTAAATGTATAAGAACACAATATTGTTTAAAAATGCTTTGCTGTTATTTCTAATAGTGTTTACAAGAACCAGGTCAATTCAATGAGAACTCTAAGCTTGACTCTCAGTAAGAATGCCAATAAGTAAACAAATAGATCCACTTATTTTAGAGATTTTTGTTGAAGGCAGTTCTTTCTCCTACGGAAACTCAGATCCAAAGGCTATTCTTTCACTAACTCTTCCCTTTTTAATATTTTAGCTATTTTGATCCAAAAACCTTTTAAAAATGCCACTAAATCCCTTTCAAGAGATATGATTTTTGCCTGCCATATTTTTATGAAGAGTTGCAAGTACCTTTAATCCCATTGTGTAAGGAGCAGAAGCAGGCAGATTTCTCGATTCAAGGCCAGCCTGGTCTACAAAGGAAGTTCAAAGAAAAACAGGTCCACCCAGAGAAACCTTGCCTCGAAAAGCAACCAAGAACAAGCCAACAACAACACAAAGTTACTGACTTTTCTGGGCCTTTAAATCCAAGGAATAAGATACATGTTTCAGAAACATTTCTGTCCATTTCCGAGTGCTTATTTTTACATTTTTCTTTCAGATGTTTGTAACTATTAAGCTTTATGTGCTTGACTTCTCTGATAATTTCATATATACTTACATATATTTATATTTAAAAACAAGAAAATTAACTTTTAGAAACATAAGACAAGGATTTTGCTTTTCGGATCATTTGACCATTGACTTCATATGGAGAAGTGAGTTTTTGCACTCTGAAAGACTTGTTCCTGCTTGAGATTGACTCAATCCATTTCCATGGTTTAGACATTCAAGTCCAACATAATGCAGTTTTAGTGAGACTGGCTCTGAGCTGATACACAAATGAGAAGAGGCTGTTTTAAACCCAAAAGGTAATGAATGTGGCTCACCGTTACATAGACTAAATAGTGAAGCAGAATCTGTCAGGTGTCCACCTTCTATTACATAAGTCAATTACATAAGTCAATTACATAAGTCAATTGTGTGCCCTTGAAGGTAGTGTAGACTTAGGCATAGGCAGTCACTCTGTGATTGGATTGTGCTAGATCAGGCCCTTTCATAGTACATTCATGCTCCTGGCTTTGCAGAAGTCAGGTGCCATAGTCCTGCCTTATCAAAAGAATAGGGTAATTTAAGGCATGCATGGTTAAACAGTTTTGTTATGCAAACACAAAACCTGGTTCTCTGATGAGCTAACAATAGGGAAACAAAATGTAAAAAATTAAACTGTAGACAAAAGCCCCTTCCGCTCCACTCGAGCCCAGGGCTTCCTGGCAAGTGGAGTTGCCTGACACCCGCAAGGGCCCACACAGGATTCTCCACGGGACCCTAAGACCTCTGGTGAGTGGAACACAGCGCCGGCCCCAATCCAATCCCGCAGAACCTGAGACTGCGGTACATAGGGAAGCAGACTGCCCAGGCCTGACCCGGGACAAAAGCCCCTTCCGCTCCACTCGAGCCCAGGGCTTCCTGGCCAGCGGAGTTGCCTGACACCCGCAAGGGCCCACACAGGATTCCCCACGGGATCCTAAGACCTCTGGTGAGTGGAACACAACTTCTGCCAGGAGTCCAGTTCGAACACCAGAAATCTGGGTACCTTCCCTGCAAGAAGAGAGCTTTCCTGCAGAGAATACTCTACCCACTGAAACCAAGGAGAGTGCTACCCTCCCAGGTCTGCTTATAGAGGCTAACAGAGTCACCTGAAGTACAAGCTCTTAACAGAGACAACTATAACAGCTAGCTTCAGAGATTACCAGATGGCGAAAGGCAAACGTAAGAATCCTACTAACAGAAATCAAGACCACTCACCATCATCAGAACTCAGCACTCCCACCCCACCTAGTCCTGGGCACCCCAACACAATCGAAAATCTAGACCCAGACTTAAAAGCATTTTTCATGATGATGATAGAGGACATCAAGAAGGACTTTCATAAGTCACTTAAAGAATTACAGGAGAGCACTGCTAAAGAGTTACAGGCCCTTAAAGAAAAGCAGGAAAACACAGCCAAACAGGTAGAAGTCCTTAAAGAAAAACAGGAAAACACATCCAAACAAGTAATGGAAATGAACAAAACCATACTAGAACTAAAAAGGGAAGTAGACACAGTAAAGAAAACCCAAAGCGAGGCAACGCTGGAGATAGAAACCCTAGGAAAGAGATCTGGAACCATAGATGCGAGCATCAGCAACAGAATACAAGAAATGGAAGAGAGAATCTCAGGTGCAGAAGATTCCATAGAGAACATCGACACAACAGTCAAAGAAAATACAAAATGCAAAAGGATCCTAACTCAGAACATTCAGGAAATCCAGGACACAATGAGAAGACCAAACCTACGGATAATAGGAATTGATGAGAATGAAGATTTTCAACTTAAAGGGCCAGCTAATATCTTCAACAAAATAATTGAAGAAAACTTCCCAAACATAAAGAAAGAGATGCCCATGATCATACAAGAAGCCTAGAGAACTCCAAATAGACTGGACCAGAAAAGAAATTCCTCCCGACACATAATAATCAGAACAACAAATGCACTAAATAAAGATAGAATATTAAAAGCAGTAAGGGAGAAAGGTCAAGTAACATATAAAGGAAGGCCTATCAGAATTACACCAGACCTTTCACCAGAGACTATGAAAGCCAGAAGAGCCTGGACAGATGTTATACAGACACTAAGAGAACACAAATGCCAGCCCAGGCTACTATACCCGGCCAAACTCTCAATTACCATAGATGGAGAAACCAAAGTATTCCACAACAAAACCAAATTCAGACAATATCTTTCCACCAATCCAGCCCTTCAAAGGATAATAACAGAAAAGAAGCAATACAAGGACAGAAATCACGCCCTAGAACAAACAAGAAAGTAATCCCTCAACAAACCAAAAAGAAGACAGCCACAAGAACAGAATGCCAACTCTAACAACAAAAATAAAAGGAAGCAACAATTACTTTTCCTTAATATCTCTTAATATTAATGGACTCAATTCCCCAATAAAAAGACATAGACTAACAGACTGGCTACACAAACAGGACCCAACATTTTGCTGCTTACAGGAAACCCATCTCAGGGAAAAAGACAGACACTACCTCAGTGTGAAAGGCTGGAAAACAATTTTCCAAGCAAATGGTCTGAAGAAACAAGCTGGAGTAGCCATTCTAATATCGGATAAAATCGACTTCCAACCCAAAGTTATCAAAAAGGACAAGGAGGGACACTTCATACTCATCAAAGGTAAAATCCTCCAATTGAACTCTCAATTCTGAATATCTACGCTCCAAATGCAAGGGCAGCCACATTCATTAAAGACATTTTAGTAAAGCTGAAAGCACACATTGCACCTCACACAATAATAGTGGGAGACTTCAACACACCACTTTCATCAAGGGACAGATCGTGGAAACAGAAACTAAACAGGGACACAGTGAAACTAACAGAAGTTATGAAACAAATGGACCTAACAAATATCTACAGAACATTTTATCCTAAATCAAAAGGATATACCTTCTTCTCAGCACCTCACGGGACCTTCTCCAAAATTGACCATATAATTGGTCACAAAACAGGCCTCAACAGATACAAAAATATTGAAATTGTCCCATGTATCCTATCAGACCACCATGGCCTAAGACTGATCTTCAATAACAACATAAATAATGGAAAGCCAACATTCACATGGACACTGAACAACACTCTTCTCAATGATAACTTGGTCAAGGAAGGAATAAAGAAAGAAATTAAAGACTTTTTAGAGTTTAATGAAAATGAAGCCACAACGTACCCAAACCTTTGGGACACAATGAAAGCATTTCTAAGAGGGAAACTCATAGCTCTGAGTGCCTCCAAGAAGAAATGGGAGAGAGCACATACTAGCAGCTTGACAACACATCTAAAAGCTCTAGAAAAAAAGGAAGCAAATTCACCCAAGAGGAGTAGACAGCAGGAAATAATCAAACTCAGGGGTGAAATCAACCAAGTGGAAACAAGAAGAACTATTCAAAGAATTAAGCAAACGAGGAGTTGGTTCTTTGAGAAAATCAACAAGATAGATAAACCCTTAGCTAGACTTACTAAAGGGCACAAGGACAAAATCCTAATTAACAAAATCAGAAATGAAAAGGGAGACATAACAACAGATCCTGAAGAAATCCAAAACACCATCAGATCCTTCTACAAAAGGTTATACTCAACAAAACTGGAAAACCTGGACAAAATGGACAAATTTCTGGACAGATACCAGGTACCAAAGTTGAGTCAGGATCAACTTGACCATCTAAACAGTCCCATATCACCTAAAGAAATAGAAGCAGTTATTAATAGTCTCCCAGCCAAAAAAAAGCCCAGGACCAGACAGGTTTAGTGCAGAGTTCTATCAGACCTTCAAAGAAGATGTAATTCCAGTTCTGCACAAACTATTTCACAACATAGAAGTAGAAGGTACTCTACCCAACTCATTTTATGAAGCCACTATTACTCTGATACCTAAACCACAGAAAGATTCAACGAAGATAGAGAACTTCAGACCAATTTCTCTTATGAATATCGATGCAAAAATCCTCAATAAAATTCTTGCTAACCGAATCCAAGAACATATTAAAGCAATCATCCATCCTGACCAAGTAGGTTTTATTCCAGGAATGCAGGGATGGTTTAATATACAAAAATCCATCAATGTAATCCATTATATAAACAAACTCAAAGACAAAAACAACATGATCATCTCGTTAGATGCAGAAAAAGCATTTGACAAGATCCAACACCCATTCATGATAAAAGTTTTGGAAAGATCAGGAATTCAAGGCCCATACCTAAACATGATAAAAGCAATCTACAGCAAACCAGTAGCCAACATCAAAGTAAATGGAGAGAAGCTGGAAGCAATCCCACTAAAATCAGGGACTAGACAAGGCTGCCCACTTTCTCCCTACCTTTTCAACATAGTACTTGAAGTATTAGCCAGAGCAATTCGACAACAAAAGGAGATCAAGGGGATACAAATTGGAAAAGAGGAAGTCAAAATATCACTTTTTGCAGATGATATGATAGTATATATAAGTGACCCTAAAAATTCTACCAGAGAACTCCTAAACCTGATAAGCAGCTTCGGTGAAGTAGCTGGATATAAAATAAACTCAAACAAGTCAATGGCCTTTCTCTATACAAAGAATAAACAGGCTGAGAAAGAAATTAGGGAAACAACACCCTTCTCAATAGTCACAAATAGTATAAAATATCTTGGCGTAACGCTAACTAAGGAGGTGAAAGATCTGTATGATATAAACTTCAAATCTCTGAGGAAAGAAATTAAAGAAGATCTCAGAAGATGGAAAGATCTCCCATGCTCATGGATTGGCAGGATCAACATTGTAAAAATGGCTATCTTGCCAAAAGCAATCTACAGATTCAATGCAATCCCCATCAAAATTCCAACTCAATTCTTCAACGAATTAGAAGGAGCAATTTGCAAATTCATCTGGAATAACAAAAAACCTAGGATAGCAAAAAGTCTTCTCAAGGATAAAAGAACCTCTGGTGGAATCACCATGCCTGACCTAAAGCTTTACTACAGAGCAATTGTGATAAAAACTGCATGGTACTGGTATAGAAACAGACAAGTAGACCAATGGAATAGAATTGAAGACCCAGAAATGAACCCACACACCTATGGTCACTTGATCTTCGACAGGGGAGCTACAACCATCCAGTGGAAGAAAGACAGCATTTTCAACAATTGGTGCTGGCACAACTGGTTGTTATCATGTAGAAGAATGCGAATCGATCCATACTTATCTCCTTCTACTAAGGTCAAATCTAAGTGGATCAAGGAACTTCACATAAAACCAGAGACACTGAAACTTAGAGAGGAGCAAGTGGGGAAAAGCCTTGAAGATATGGGCACAGGGGAAAAATTCCTGAACAGAACAGCAATGGCTTGTGCTGTAAGATCGAGAATTGACAAATGGGACCTAATGAAACTCCAAAGTTTCTGCAAGGCAAAAGACACCGTCAATAAGACAAAAAGACCACCAACAGATTGGGAAAGGATCTTTACCTATCCTAAATCAGATAGGGGGCTAATATCCAACATATATAAAGAACTCAAGAAGGTGGACTTCAGAAAATCGAACAACCCCATTAAAAAATGGGGCTCAGAACTGAACAAAGAATTCTCACCTGAGGAATACCGAATGGCAGAGAAGCACCTGAAAAAATGTTCAACATCCTTAATCATCAGGGAAATGCAAATCAAAACAACCCTGAGATTCCACCTCACACCACTCAGAATGGCTAAGATCAAAAATTCAGGTGACAGCAGATGCTGGCGTGGATGTGAAGAAAGAGAAACACTCCTCCATTGTTGGTGGGATTGCAGGCTTGTACAACCACTCTGGAAATCAGTCTGGCGGTTCCTCAGAAAATTGGACATAGTACTACCGGAGGATCCAGCAATACCTCTCCTCGGCATTTATACAGAAGATGCCCCAACTGGTAAGAAGGACACATGCTCCACTATGTTCATAGCAGCCTTATTTATAATAGCCAGAAGCTGGAAAGAACCCAGATGCCCCTCAACAGAGGAATGGATACAGAAAATGTGGTACATCTACACAATGGAGTACTACTCAGCTATTAAAAAGAATGAATTTATGAAATTCCTAGCCAAATGGATGGACCTGGAGGGCATCATCCTGAGTGAGGTAACACATTCACAAAGGAACTCACACAATATGTACTCACTGATAAGTGGATATTAGCCCCAAACCTAGGATTCCCAAGATATAAGGTACAATTTGCTAAACACATGAAACTCAAGAAGAATGAAGACTGAAGTGTGGACACTATGCCCCTCCTTAGAATTGGGAACAAAACACCCATGGAAGGAGTTACAGAGACAAAGTTTGGAGCTGAGATGAAAGGATGGACCATGTAGAGACTGCCATATCCAGGGATCCACCCCATAATCAGCATCCAAACGCTGACACCATTGCATACCCTAGCAAGATTTTATTGAAAGGACCCAGATGTAGCTATCTCTTCTGAGACTATGCCGGGGCCTAGCAAACACAGAAGTGGATGCTCACACTCAGCTAATGGATGGATCACAGGGCTCCCAATGGAGGAGCTAGAGAAAGAACCCAAGGAGCTAAAGGGATCTGCAACCCTATAGGTGGAACAACATTATGAACTAACCAGTACCCCAGAGCTCTTGACTCTAGCTGCATATGTATCAAAAGATGGCCTAATCGGCCATCACTGGAAAGAGAGGCCCATTGGACACGTAAACTTTGTATGCCCCAGTACAGGGGAACGCCAGGGCCAAAAAGGGGGAGTGGGTGTGTAGGGGAGTGGGGGTGGGTGGGTATGGGGGACTTTTGGTATAGCATTGGAAATGTAAATGAGCTAAATACCTAATAAAAAATGGAAAAAAAAATTAAACTGTAGAGAACTAACCTTCCCCAATGGAGAAGGTTGAAATATACAAGCCTATAAACTATAAGCTAATATATCAATGATAATTTAATGAAGTAATATTAAGATTATTTGCTCTAAAGATATATATAATATATCTAATATATTCATTTCAAAGTGCCTTTGGAGTCAGTGTATTCTTGACTCACCTACAGTTATGAAAGGATGTAAAAACATTATTTTGGTAATCATCTAGGTTCCCACTTCTGTATTCAGAAGTAGGAAATTTTTAAAAAGTTAAAAATTATGATAACTTCTCTGATCATTTCATATATACTTACATATATTTATATTTAAAAACAAGAAAATTAATTTTTAGAAACATAAGACAAGAATTTTGCTTTTCTGATCATTTGTCCATAACTGGAAAAGAATGATCATTATTTGTTAATTACTTGTCACTTGTCATGTAGTAATTAACTATGTAACATTCCATAATTTGTGATCACTAAATAGAAACATCCATACTTGCAGTCATTTTCAATATGGTATTATTTCCATTGTGGCAATAGCACAAACTCTCTTGATTGAGTCTCATTGGAAAGTTACCAGCTACCCCACTCCACCTCACGTTATAATGAAGAATGCAATGAATAAATAATCATTGGTCCTTGATTTAAGGTGATGATCTCTCATTATTGTAAGGGTCATTTGTAAGGTAACATTGCTATTACTCTCTGAAAACATTGTTGCTACATTGTGATAAAGGAGAAACCATAAATTGGGACAGAATTGTAATGGTCATTATCTTCATTAGCTAATGAGATTGCTAATTATGTTTTTAAATGACAGTGATTTAGTAGCCCTGGCATAAAAGGCTCACAGAGCAATAACCAGGAGAATGCTCATCCATATATGTTCACAATGGTGGAAGAGAGGTGGGAGGCTGCATACTGTAATTATTTTATGTATAAATTTGTTCCTTAGTTGTATACTTAGTTCAAATTTTATGTTGTTTATCCACATACAATATAAATGCATAAAACCTAAAGCATTGACAGTGCTGCATATGAAATTTCTTTCATGAGGAACTTCTAGGGTACAGTTCTTCAATCCTGGAGATACATGTTTCTGCCAGGAGATGATGATGATGATAAGCTGTTTTAACAATGGAAGTACATCTTGACTCTGTCAGCAGTGTTGAGGGCAAAATAAAGATGGAGGAAAAAAAGATACTGGTTTTAATTTCTCCATTTTACAACTTGTGCTTATAAGAAAAATATTACAGAGAATATCATTAACATATGCAATTGGAAGTGTTATGAAAAATAATGAATTTAAAATACTAGCTGTACAGGGTATATTAGCCAATTAATGCTAAACATAACTTTCAAATTTTAGAAATTTATCAGTAAGGAAAATAGTGCAAGATAAAAAGAAAAATAAAATAAAGAATAATAGAACTCAAGTTCTATGCCTGCTTAGGCATATTCAAATTCTGAAAGGGTAACTGGGAAATGGATGTATAGCTCCTATGCTCTGCCAGCATTCCCGATGACCATTTCTAGAAAAAGCAAATGACTGTATGATGTGCAGAGAGGAAAACTATGAATTGATTTATCTGGTGGTGCAGTAAGCATTATTATCTTGATAATGTCTCACCCTACCAAAAGGAAAAGTACACAAATACATAATAAATAACATGAATATTTTCATAAAAAGATGATGAAATGTAAAAATATTGCTTGTATAATGGTACATATGTCATATAATAGGTTCACCATTTTAGATAGACTAAATAATTTGTCATAGAAAACAAAATTGAATATATATATATATATATATATATATATATATATATACTTGAAGCATGTTCGATTTTCAAGTTGTACAGAACTTTTAATCCAGCAACATGACTTCTTTGGCAAAGGATCACATTCAAGGTTATTATCGGGCTGAAATGCAGACACACACATTTGATCATCTCGGCTTGAATGCATACCTTTAATCCCAAACAGTGACATCTATTGGAGGGGCAAAGTGACAAATCAGAGAAAGATTTGGCAGAATAAGTCAGAGATAGGATACATTCAACTGTCATGAGAACAGACCGGAAAGAGAAGCAATTTAAAGAAGAGTGAGGGAACTCAAGGGAATTCAGTTGAGTTCAGTTGAGCTCAGATCTGTTCAGTTCCAAAATAGTTTGTAGAATGTCACTCACTTCTCAGTGAAAAAAAAAAAAATGAAGTAATTAAAATAATGAATTTTCACTTGGACACATTTTAAGCCATTACAGGAGAACTGTGTTGGTGATAGTCACATAGGTCACTTTCAGTCTAATTTTCTGTTCCACTTTAAGTCTCATACAAAGCCTGGAATGAAATTATGAGCTTATTTCATTAGATTTCTTTATTTACTTTTTCACAATCATTACATTTTCCACTGGCCATTCAATGGAAACTATGTTGCCAGAAAAATAAAGTAACTTCAAATGGAAAATATGATTGTCTATTTACATAAAAAATGAAATGTATTATGCTCATAATCATGTAACATATTTGTATAAAAGTATTCTCAAATCAGTGACATTTATATGTTGCTGTATGCTATTAGTGACTTCACCTTACCTTTTCAGGCTATTAGAGGAAAATAAAATGCCAAAATCATGTACTGCAAAAAAGGCAATGTCTTCAACAAATGTTGCTGGGAAACACAACATCCATATGGAATTATATCTGCATCTAACACCCTGACAAGGATTAATGTCACATATATCAAAGAACCCACTGTATAATCTTAAATGCTGAAACCATTAGAAAAATGCAAAATTCTACAAGCTATTGATACAGAAAAAGCCTTTTTATTTCTCTAAAAATTAAGGCCAAGATTGACAGTAGAGACTTTATTGAGTAGCTTCTACCCAGCAGAAAAGAGTCAATTGACTGAAGATGAAGTCCAGAATAGGAGAGGTTCATACACATTGGATAGAAGATTAAGATTCAGTTTACATAAAATAAATACGATAAAATGTGTTTAAGATACTAAAAAATGGGGATGCAAATTACAATAACTTAAAATATCATAGCCTGCCATTCTAGTAAAGGCTAGCACAACCGACAACATATGCTACAGAAGATGTGTGAGAGAAAAAAGAAAACTTATTTACTGTTAGTGGGAGTGTAAACTAGTGTGGCCACTTGGGAAATCTATGTAGATAACTCTCAAAAAGCTAAAACTACATCTGTCATATGACCCAGCTGCACCACTGTTCCACATGTGCTTAAAGTCCACATCACACTGCACAGATATGTACACAGCTCTGTACATTACCACTCTAATAACACTAGCTATGACATGGAAACAACCTAAATAACTTTCAACAAATGAATGTATAATGAAAATGATACATATGCATTGTAGAACATTATTTGGATCCATAGAAAATGAAATTTGCAGGTTAATAAA